>NC_142712.1:4707954-4868181 GCF_055471065.1 Atractosteus spatula | reverse complement strand
AACGAAGCGTTCGTGTCGCCCCTTTTGCGGCGAAACCCCAGGCGAGGCGATGATACAGGAGATAATCACTCCTCTTGAAAAAAGAATCCCGTTCGCATGGATACCATTCCCGATGTCTTCCAGACGTGCGAAGATAAAGGTGAGAAATCAGAGGGGGCCGTTTTAGTCACTGGGTTGCTAGTTGCTTAACATATTGACAAAAACAGAAAGGGCCATTTACCCTTCTTGCAAATTAAAGTCAGTTTCCACAGTACAGTGCTGAACTACAGGGAGGAAGCAAGGAAAGGCTGAATGATTCCACCATGACAGCCGAGCTGGGATTCCCTGAACAGCCCCGAGGCTGACCGAGCACAGAACAAAGCAGGTGAGGCTCTTCAGCGCTTCATTCCAGCTCCGAGTGAAGACCGGGGAGAGTCTGTTCGTGCACTATCGTAATAATGCCTACAGAGTCTAAGTAAGAGATAAGCCGCCTTTTTAAAAAATGCAATACAACCTGCAGTTAAATCTCTCTCTCTTTCTGCACCCCTGATGCCACAAAATAAACGGAAGTGTATCTCCCTATTCTAAAAACGCACCCTAAGCATGAAAGATGTCACTAACCAAGGCGTCTTTGACAAAGGAAGCCCAAGTTCCCTAACAAGGTTCAGATACTTAGCTCCAGTCAAGTTTTGTTTGGATGATAACGAAGTAGGGGCTCTCGCCTGGCTCAAGCATCAAGTTCCAACTCCTCCTGGCTCCTCTCTTATTCTTGCCTGTCCTTCTTTTTGTTTTTTTTCTGACCTTCTTGTCTCTCTCTGGTCTAAATGTGTTCACACACAGGTGCAAACACGCTCCCCTTCCATTTATTATTCCAAACCCCACTTAAATGGAACCACACCAGCTGGAACTGAATCCAAAATAAATCTGCGTAGTTCTTGCTGGTCTCGGCAGAGGCACCTTACCTGCGGCGATCAGTTCCTCCCCTCACCCGCTGTCTGGCTGTTCCCGTCAGGCTTCCCTGAGGTCCCCTCAGACTGAGTCAAAGCAGAAACAACACCGAGATCAGGCCCTGAACATCACCATCACCAGCATCAGTACCACCCCAGCATGGGCACAGCTCCAACAAGACCCACAGAGCAACTGGCTTCTTCCACTTCCCACGAAACCACCCTGAACCCATTACTGGCTCGCTTCCAGGCTGGTTATTTTTTTTTATTAACCCCTAATTTTTATTTCACAAAAACGCCAGAAACTGTTCAGTGCCCGGAACAGCCACCTGCTTCACCTATAACGGAGTTTGCAGTTTGCCCACAGGACAGCCCAGAGGAAAAAAAGATGCCTTCTTACACGCACACATTTCCAAAAAAACATCAAATTCTTAACTGGTGTTTTCATAACAGCCTCCATATATGTGGCTAGTGGCTGCTGGGTTTTTACAGCTAGATGAAAGTGGCAGAGCTGGCCTCTCAGTTACCTGTGCGCTGGGCTGCTTGCCCGGGCTGCCAGCTTTCCAGAGAGACTCCACGGCCACGTAGCCCCGCAGGCTCCAGTCGTACAGGGCGTCACCCGTCACCTGAGGACAGCAAGCCACCCGAGTTCAACTAGGAGGGCGGCAGAGCTCGAGCCACAAACAATGCCGTGACCTGTGCCCTCCGGACTGAAAGCTCCTAAACTCACAACTGCCAAAAAGAGGATCTAGCCCGCGTGATAGTAGGTACTTAATTGATCCAAGCATCTCATCCATTCGCTTCTTGAAAGAAGCCAGGGTATCAGCTTCAACAACGTGTCTGGGAGTTTGTTCCAGGCCCCCACTACCCTTTGTGTAAAGAAGTGCCTCCTGTTTTTTGAAAGACGCCAGGGTATCGGTTTTGACCACATGGCTAGTGTTTGGTCCTGGTTTGAGAAAGAGCCGGGTTTTTTTTTTACCAGGCCGTTATCTGCCTGCCAGGGTGGGGGCAGGAGGCGTGAGAGACCCCCCCCCCCCTCCAGCCTTCTTTGGCGCCAGTCCTGTGGAAAATCAGCCCTGTAGTGTTATTACACAGCTTCCCACAGACACTGCAGGCACATAAAACAACAAACAGGCCCGACCAAAGGAAAGCCCTCCTGCTGTGTGGCTGCCGGTCGGGTGGGGTACGAGTCCTAACCTCCTCTCGTGCTACGGCGCACAGATGCCATGCATGTTTCCCTGCCCCTGCTGATCTCGTGCACAGCTCCTGCCCAAACCTGTTTTGCCTTCAAGCACAGAGCATTCCAGCCTTGCAGAATCAATTTGGAAAGTGGAAGCATTTATCAGCTACTGGCGTGGCTTAAACCTGACTACAAACGGCTTTTCCTTGTGTTCAAAATGCTGTAGCCGGGTGAAACTTACATCGGAGCGATGGACCTAAAAGTGCAAAACAGACTTTTCATTTATGGAAGAAAAATCAAATCCCGCAAGGGGAAGGAAGTAGGCTTATTTTTGTCATAAATGATCACAAAGCTTGATTCCCCAAACAGTCCTACAACACCAGGTCGAACATCCCATGGAAACAAACTGCTCCCTTTCCCTTTCGGGAGACGTCCCACCGGAGAGCTGCAGAGAGCTTCCGGTTTGCAGAAATAAAACGGATAAAAATAATCTCGGTTTCTGTGAAAACAACCTCCAACAAACCGATTGTGATTGTCATTAGGGAAGTGTTTCAAGAAAAAACACACACACACACACTCCCATCACCTGTCACAGATATGTAACAGGCCCTACAGTTGACTGGCGTCCCATCCAGGGTGTATCCTGCCTCACGCCCAGTCTTTCCTGGGCCACCATGGCCCTGAACTGGACAAGCGGTTTTGGAAAGTGAGCGAGTGAGATTTTCGTAATAAAGAATTCAGCTTTGAGGCATCTCTGCCTCAACATTACCCAGAAGGGGCGGACAGACGGAACGAGCTCTCGGCAGCCAAGGGGTGACTTCTCGATCAGCGACCAGTCCCCTGAAAGCCTGAAACTGCTCTCGCGGCTGAGCAGCAGTTGCTCCCTTCCTCAAGCGAGGAGATGACCTCTCAGCCGCAGCACTGACAGGCACAGCACTACAAGACACAGGACCCTACCTTTGCCACTGCAGCAGCCTGCTGAGGGTAGTACAGGGAGGCCCCAAGAGCCATTAAACTAGAGGGGTACACCAGCTTCTTGATCCTGGAACCTTCATCGGAGAGGAGAGAACCGTCACCAATGAGACACAGACACTGACATACAGCAGCTAGAACTGGCATGAAAAATAATTTACCTAATTAGATCTTTAAGGATCATCTGCTCCAGCATTAACTCTGGTTACTGTCCTTTTCTTTTCTTGAGCAGTGCACTGCTTTATAGCCCAACCACACTGTAGAACAAGTGGCAGGCAGCAGTAAACAGTGTACTGACAAGAACGTCTTACTGTGCAGCATCCAGACCGCAGTACAAACCAAGTCTAAAGCATCAGCACAAAGCCTTACTGTCCCTTAATTTTATGCTACACAGAGCACACCAGAGTTGATTACTGCAAAGCTGGGCAAGAATCTGTTTCTAATTTAGCAGCAGGGAGGGGGGCTACTTTTTAACAATCTCTTAAAGGCTGTAGTCTTACCTCTCGCTAGGAAGAGTCCTAAAATGCCAGCAAAACCGATGACACCAGCTCGGGGGTAGAATCCTGGGGGCGGGTCTTTCAGGAACTCGTAGCTGTCTGCGAGGAAACGGGTTGGAGGACTGCTCAAGCTCTGTATAGTGCAGAGCATCAGTATGCACTTAGCACTACTGCTTTAAAAACACAGCTCTCATCATGCCCGTTCTCACGGTATACACAGCAGCTGGCTGCGGGATCGTCTGCGTCAGGCCCTGACGGATGCACGCTTTTATTTTACACGCGTGAGAAAGCTATCTCTGCATCAGGGCTGTGCAGTCATACTATAATGACAACAGGCTGAAGGAAATGAAGGAATCAGGTTCGAATCTCCAAGGTCCTCTCAAATAAAGCCCATAATAAAGCTTCTCACAGCAGCAATTATTCTCATGCTGGTCAGTCATTGTGCAACTATTTAAAAATAACACAGAAAAAAACATGACAGAAATGTTCCAATACAATACAGGACAGAAGCTGGCTTTGATATCTAATTTTAACTGTACTTTGGATTTCTTGGGGTGCAAATAGAAAAGGAGAGAGAGAGAGAGGAATGCAGCCGACAGCTTGTCGCTGGGCTGTACTGACTGACAGAGCTGGAAGAGCCCGGGGGACACTGCCAGGAGCCTTGTGATCCAGCGCAGACGGGACACTGCGCGTCCCGTGACGCCGGCGAGCTGGCGGGGTCAGCGTGAGTGAGGGGCGGGGGGAGAATGGCAGGAAGTGCTTCCTGAGCGAGGACTCATGGCATTCCCAGTCTGGCACGGAGTACAGCCCAGGCACGGGCGCATCTCACCTTTTCCCAGCTGGACCGAGCTTCCGATCTTTGGTCTCGCTGCTGCATACACCCCCTGAAGCCCAAACCAAAAAGACAAAAGAGCAAAGATTAGAGGAAATAAAAACCACAACAGAAGGACAGCATCAGGAAACTAGGGCCATTTCTTTTTTATCTGAGGCAGAAAGGACACACTGATTGGTAGAACTTCTCCTGAACCTTATCAAATCCCTCCTCTCTCTGGTTAAATACTGGAAATCAACACAGTTAATTCCACTGAATCTACCGTAACGAGCCGACTGGATAAAGTACAAGTTTTATGATAACATTATGCAAGTGCACAGCCCCTGCAGTCACAGTATGCCTTATGTGTACTAACAAATCAGCCTCTGTTAGCAAAGGTTGGTCAAGTTCAAGCAATATGAACAGGGAATGTGCGACAGCCAATGTGCAACACAGAACTGGCAGCAGCTCAGGATATTCTCAGAAGACAAGCTAATTTAGCAACTACAAGACCCGTGAAGACCCAGGCAAACTGAGTAAATGCCAAAGGACAGAGTAATAAAGTGAGCAACGTTTCATGCTCAGGGACTGTCAGGAAACAGCAATATCAAAAATCAAAGTTTAAAAGCCGACGTGAACTCCAGGCTGTTTGTCGCGAGTGAGTGCACTGGCCATGACAGCAATTAGACTTGACAAATTTGGGACAGAGCTGGTGAGGGTGGCTGGTCCCTCCTTCGTGAAAGCGCAGGGGAGTACAAGACAATCCAGGAGAACCAGCAGCCCTGCCTGCAGCAGTGGACAGAAACCCAGGCCAGCGCCTGCTCCGAAACAGGACTAGGAGTCTGGATTGAGAGCAAGACTGGCAGTGATTCACAAATCATGAAGGCTACACGCAGTGTCTATGCACAGGAGAATAAGGAAGGGGCCGGAGCCGAGCCAGGTATCTGCCCTCAGGGATTACTGATTTTATCTAACAAAACCATAAGGTCTTGAAATTGAGTTTTCAGATTTTAATTTGGGGCTTATGACATGCTGGCATGGAGAATACCTATAAATAATAATGATAATAATGTTTCTTTATTAGCCCTATACAATTTCTTGCATTAGGAATTCGTCTTTTCCCATACCCCAGCTCACTCTCCATGAGACACACAGACAGAGAGAGAGAAGCTGGGGGTCAGAGCGCAGGATCAGCCATTTATACGGCGCCCCTGGAGCAGCTGGGGTTAAGGGCCTTGCTCAGGGGCCCAACGGAGTAGGATTCCTCTGCCGGCCTGCGGGATTTGAACCGGCAACCGTTCTGGAGGGCCGGTGGATCTGCAGGGTATCTCTGTATCTCTGTAAAGCAGCTGGCGGAAGCTGTTAAACTGCTCCTGTTAAAGCACTAACCAGCTGGGTTAGCTCATTAACAGCTTGAATCAAAACTAGCAGATATACTGGGCCCCTGGGAAAGGATCAGACATCCCTGCTTCGCTTCCCATCTGCAATTTAATCCTGCTGGATCTCCAACACTGCATTCTTCCTCACACGAACAGGCCCACATCCACCCAGCTGGCGCCTGTCCTGCATCTCAGTGCGATACCTACTGACAGAACACTTAAATGACATGTCTCCAAATTTCAGATTGCACTTTGATACCTGTGCTCTCTCCACTGCCGTTTGGCCCGCTTGCTGAAACGGAATAAGAACAGAAGCGATATCAAACAACAAAAGCACAAGGCGGACAAAAAAAAATCAAACTACAGCAAGAGGCTCCCATTTACTGCATCTCGTGCTGCAACAGTAAATCCCCAAAGCACCATGCACTGCTGTGGCTATACAATGTGCTTCAGCACCCTGTCATGCCAAAGAACAGAGCACAAAATATCAGTGATGGTTACAGCATTCTGGGCCTTTGCATTTGTTGTAGATGAAATAAACTTTGATTCAAAAAGCCTGTTTTTCTTTTTTGGGTAGCTGGGAGCCCTGCAGCACGATGCTTGTGGTTAACTGAGAGAGCAGCAATCTTTCTGCCATGGGACTCTGGCTCCTGTCAAGCTCAGTGCCAGCGGGCCGTACCTGGCACCAGGAGGTGTAAGGTTCTGCAGATCTCCTCAGCACTGAGACGCCCTGCTCCAGCTGGCTGACCTCGGGCTCCACGAACTTGTACTTCTGCTGTGGTGTTGTGTACAGAGACAGCTGGAGAACACAAGAGCCCAGGGGCCACATTAAAGGGATTTGCTGATGACTGGACCAACTCCTCCGTCTGTCTGTCTCAGGTTTAGCTGTCTGAGTGGCTCTAGATAAGTCCAAATCCTTACTGACCCTCCTCCTGTTCAAAACAAATCTTTTTTCTTAAAAGCTTCTTTGAGATACTGTAGTACGAGAAGCCCTTTATTATTGGAAATGAGCATTCGCATTAAATCATGTGCCAGTCAGACTGAGGATAAAAACAGCATCATTTTTTCATGCACATTTTCCAAGGGTTAAGAAAAAAATAAACGTATGAATATGACATTATCCTAAAGTAAAAATATTGCATATACTGTAAAACCACCTGGTTTTCAGTGTTTACTGACATGCACATATGCTTGACATATGTTTGATTACAGTCTGACGGCCAGTCTTTTGTTACAATTTCCAACCACAGCTGTTACATGCATTGAGGAAAGAGAAAGGAGACGCTCAGCTCTCCAGCCAAAACATCAGTCTGGATTATGTATTAATTTAAAACGATAAACCTGAAGGACAGCAGAATTTCAGCACATAATACCTGCTCGTCTTTAAAAAGAAAACATCTTTGTTATTCACAGAGTGAAAGGTACTAATGATCTGCTCCAAACCGCAAGAGGGAAAGTAAAAGGTTTGCACTCTTGCAGTGCACAGGCTAGGACAGTCTGATGTGACCCCAGAATCAGGACTCAACGCATGACCTTCCTGTGTTGTGTGGGAGGCCCCCCTCGCCATGTGTAAGCTATTCTGTCTGCAGGTGTCTGACCTCGGGGTGCGGCACAGGAAAAGGCTCAGCCTAAGGTGCAATACCTCATCCGTCCTCAGGGGGGCGCACTCCTGCTTGTCCACGCTGGCGGCACACACCCTCCCCTCTGCCAGGCTCAACCCTCCAGGCACGGCCGCCAGCCACGCCACCTAAGGAAACACACCGGCAGTCAGGGCTGGCACAGAAATTGGCACTTGGACCCCTGCTCTTCCTGATCTTTACCACTGACCTGGATCAATGTCGTCGACTAGCCACAACAGGACGGTTAGCAAGCCCCGTACCAGCAGCAGCGGGAACTCACTCAAAGCTGGGAAAACCCCGGCAGATGGCATTTAAGTGCAGAATGTGACTTGCAGGGAGCGGGAAAGTTCGCCGCATATAAGACAGAGAACACGGATGAGACTCGGGTGTTAAGACCGACACTTCATTTGAACTTCTAGACAAAGCAAAAAGGCAAACGCTGCCTCTTCCCGCACTGCCACGGCTGTCCAGGGCAGGACCTGACCCGGGTGGGCCCTGACTGGCCGGTCTTCCAGCGGAGAGGAGCTTCGCCGCCCTCATCTCTTCCCTTTAAAGGACGATTAAGACAGTGTTTTCAGACACGCGGCTCCTCGCTGGCTCCCTGGGAGAGGCTGCGCCTGTGAGACGGCTCCGAGACGGAGCGAACCAGGCTGACGCCGGCTCTGCGGCTTCGCGCGGCAGAGGAAGGAATGACCCAACGCCCTGGGGAAGAGGGGGGGGGGGGGGGGTCGGCGAGAGTTCACCGCAGGGGGGCCCGAGTCACACATCCCACAGAACGCGCTGCCCGGAAGGGGGAAACGGAGCAAGTCAATCGGATCCCACCTCGGACACTTCAGGCTGCACAGGACCGGCGAGGGAGGACAAAAGCTGGAAGCAATCCGATCGCTATCTCACACACAAGGAGGAGAGCCAGGAAACGCAGACCCTGCTGTAGTTCAGGGAACAGCCATAGCCATTCTAACAAAATAGGAATCACAGATTCAGCCATTAGAGTCCGTTGTCTTTTTCCACCACTGCTCTACTGGGGCAGGTTAGGACAGGGACTGTTAAGCACTGCGGAGGGTCTTTGGTATTTCATGTATTGCATTTTTAGAAAATACCGTGCATGGAGGGATTCTCTCGGAGAGCGGTCTGGGATTTATCTGAAAAATGATATCCTTGAATACTAAGATCTGTGTGACATCAAGAAGCCCCAGCCGTCACTCCTGTCTGACCCACACAGATCTCTGCACTCCGGCGCTGGTCCAGAACCCCTCCTAACCCCAATAGGCTAAGACCATCACAGCACATCACGATTTCCTTAAAGGGACAAACTCCTAACACTCAACCACCTAGACAGCAAACGCCAGCAGGAAGGTCCTAAGGTAGAATCCTGAAAGATTTACATAACACGTCAGGAAGGACATGTTCATAAATCAAGTACCACCGGGCTTAGTTAACACCTGTATTTATCCTACAGGGAATAAAACACAGTGAAGTCGGAGGTCATCACAGAAATCTTTAAGGGATGCTAATTTTAGTGAAGGACATTTCAACGTTTGTCTTTTAGCTTTTTTTTCTACACTGGTTGGTTTTTAAAAGGCTGTGGCAAACATACAGTGCCTTACAAGTAGTATTCAGACACATCCCATGACATTTACACAATGGTGCCTGCACATTTTTCAAAACGTAAGATTGTGTTCAACACCTGGATGCTCAAATTGAAGACTTCATCTTATCTTATCTTGCTTTTGCGAAGCACTGTAATGTGATGTAAACATTTTAAAAATGTAGTTCGGGTGGGCAGCTGCGTCAGCATGCGTAGGCTGCACAGGAACAAGAGATAGGTTTATTTCCTGCTGAAAAAAAGATGAAAGAAAACAACGTTTTCGGCTGTGGAGCCTTCTTCAGGTGTGAGCACATTTTAAAAATGTGCCTCCTCAACTTCAGGTGTGTCTCCTTATTAAACGAACAGGTGTAAGAGGGTGCTGGTCACTGTGTGACGAATGTGGCCACCGCGGAGTCGAACAGGCACATGACAGACCTGATTCTTAACATCTCAGAGCAGCAAAAAGCCAGCCTCATTAACAGCAGTGTGGCACAATGGTCACAGCTCTGGACTGATGACGGGGAGGCTGCTGCTTCACTCTGATTGTTCCAGTAAAATACCCAACTGTGTGTACGCAGTTACTAATGGACTTGGCTGAAACGATTGTAAGTCAATTTAGACAAACGTCTAAGCCAAGTACATTAGTAATAGGAAACCTCTATTCTTCAATTAACTTTCCACTTCCACACTGGGGTAAGTAATTGCTTTGATGACTGCGTCTTAAATCATCTTATTCAAAACAACACCCCGACCTTTGTAATGTAACAAGTAAATGTTACCTGAACTTCTAAGAACTGTGCCCAACACTGTTAAAAAAAAAACACCTATACTGTACAACTAATAACCGTTTCAGACACAGGGTGCCAATAGGAATGTCTGCAGCTGCGAAAGTCGTGCATATTAAGCAAATGTATAAAATAACACTAAGAATATAACACTGCTTATAACACTGTGGCTAAGAGCTCGTCCTGATCTGCAGCTCTGCGCGTCTGGGGGAGGTGGACGTCAATGTGGAGTAATTAACACACAGCACAACGCGTAAATGACCACTCCTGTAGACCTGCAGCCTGATCTGCCCGGCACTGGCGCTAGGAGGTACAGGAGTCAGGAGGTCTTTAATATTAAAGGGTCATGGTAGCCTTCTAATATCTCAGGCCCGTCCTGTTGTTAAACGCTGTAACAAAGCAGGGAAACGCAAACAGTGCGGTGCCGGCAGTACTTGCTCAGCGACGGTCTCGCCAATCTCCAGACTCTGAGACAGGAATCCGGACAATCGTGCTAGTTCTGCATTTCAAAACATTTGAACGGGGGCCTCTATTGAATACAGTTACATAACGGTCTCCCAGACAGTAAAACAATATGTCTCACATTTGAAAACACCCTGACTTCGTATCATATGTTTCTGAGCCTTTACAATATCTCCCCCTAGCGGACGAAATATATACTTACAGCACCTGGAGAACCGCAAAACGTGGGTCTGGTTTTCTCAAACTCACGCATTTATAAAGCGCCACTGCAAACCCCAAGACGCCGTACATAGTGATAAAGGAGAAACAATTACAATAAAAAGCAAGAAAAATGAAACAAGAAAATACGGGACAAACTGTAAGGCAATCAGACGCAGGCCCTAGTAAAAATGTGAGTTTTTACCTTGAGTTTAGATTTAAAAAAAGAACAAGATTTTTTCCTGGGTACAGTGAGCACAGGACCACCCTCAGCTGAGTGGAGCCAACAGGAAGGAGTGGAAACACGGAGGAGTTCAGAGATGTATGATGGAACCAGACAATTTACAGCCTCAAAAGTCAGTAACAAGAGCTTATATCGTATACTTGACTTTATAGGCAACCAGTGCAGAGATTTAAGTGTAGGTCTGGTGTGAGTCAGAAGTCTAGCTGCAGAGTTTTGGACATACTGTAGTGCAACAGAGAGTCTTTATCAAATCTTTCATGTGGGGCTCAAAAGAGGGTCACGTGCGACAGATTCCTGACTACGGCTGGCCATCTTGGGAAGCCATCACCATTACTGGGACGTTTTCCAGCTTCTCATGTGGACATCTGCTGTCCACCAGTGAAACATCTATTTAGCTTCAGGGAACTTGTAGTCAACCAGAGCTTGAGGTCACGCAGACAAGAGATGATAATAATAATAAACATTGTATTTCATATAGCGCCTTCAAAGGCAGCTTCTCAAAGCACTTTACAGGATGACAACAACAATAAATAAAAAGAATACACAAGATAAGACACAATTACAATATATAGAGGAGACCGTGGAAGATGGTACTAAGAAGAGCAGAGGGGTGAAGAATGGAGCCAGTTCAGTAAAGGCTTTTCTAAAGAAGAGGGCTTTGAGTCTGGATTTGAAGAAGTTAGAGAAGGTGACTCTCTGATATCCTTGGGGAGAGAGTTCCAGAGCTTTGGGGTATAACAGGAGAAGGCCCTGTCACCCATACAATGTAGACGGGCTTGGGGGACAGACAGGAGAGCAGAATTAGAAGAGCGAAGGTTGCGAGGTGGGGAGTAGGGCGATAATAGATCAGACAGGTGAGCATCAGGCTTTTAAAGATGACATGGAATTTGATAGGAAGCCAGTACAGGGACTCCAGGATAGGAGTAATGTGATCACTTGCACTAGACCTGGTCAGGATTCTGTCTGCCAAATTTTGGACATACTGGAGTTCGTTCAATGTAGATTTAGATACCCCAGTGAGTAGAGCAAAGATAAGTGACAGAGATCAGAGGAGGAAGAAGTTTTAACGTAAATCTGAGTATCATCTTCATGACAGTGAGACTGAAGACCATGTTTGTGTATGATCTGCCCAAGAGGAAGCATGTAAGTAATAAAGAGTGAAGGACCCAAGACTGAACCCTGCAGCACACCGTGATCGACTGTGGCCATGGGGGATTTATAAGGACCAAGACAAACAAAACACTGCCTACCAGTCAGATAAGAGTGAAACATGTTTAAGACAGTAGCATTGATAGACAAATATGAATGATTTACTGTATCAAAACCACACTAAGATCAAGAAGAATAAAAACTACCTTCTAGCCCCAAAGTAAGACGCAACAAGCAAATTACAATTCAGAGCTGCACCTGTAACATACATCAAGCTTTAATGGATACAATTTAAATGTTTTATCTTTTATTTCTTGGTGTGTAAAAGATTGATAAGTACAGTTTTCTGTAAAAAAAAGGGTATAACAGCTTGTCTTTCTAGCACAGGTGTGTTTTGTTCACAGATTAATACAAGAGGGTCATGCACGCAGTGAGAGAGTTGTTGAGACTGCAACATGCTGGCTAGAGGCAGAATTCAATCCTGTTTAAACCCTCTGTTGCTCAGGCACACCTGCCTCTGTGTTGTTTTCATAGTTCAAGCCGGCATGTTATCATCACTATCTGCTGTATATACTGTAGTAAGCTTTGCGAGTTCAATTCTCTACATAGTAAGGTTCTGATGACCTACAGTTTCAAGGTGGTATCCTTGCAGCAGCAGCTTAATAGTCTTTTCGAGAAGGAATCTGATATCCTTAATCCTTTATTTAATGAGATATGTCGGTTGAGGACAAATTCTCACTCAACGTCGACGAGCTGGCCAAGAGTCTCAGGCCATTGCTGCGCAGAAGACAACGCGATGAAGGAAAGACAACAGCGATCGACAGAGAGAAAACCAGGTAACAGGCTATAACCGAACAGGGCTAACAAGGGCAAGTGTCAGGCAGGAGAGTTTCAATCACACAACCGGAAAGAATCGCACACACAAAGCTGGACAGCCTCAGCTCACTCTGCACACTGGTCCAGTCACCACCACCGGCACAAGAATGACTCGTCCCCAAAGCAGGTAGTTGTTACTAAGGCAGCAAATGGAATGACCAATAGAGCAATACTCCAACGAGATAAACTGTAGATTTATGTTTAAAATTAAAAACACTCTTTGAGCTAAGTGTTTTAGCCAGCCAGTGTCACACAAGTGTAGGAAAAACAGCTAGGAACGACTAACTTCCTGTCCCTACAGCTGTATAACCGAAATCTGGACGGCACCAGTCAGGTGATATTTTGCTACAAGCTAACGGGTCTCAATCTATTTCAAAGCATCTAAGCGGCCAGATCTGGAAGAACTGTGATTCCGGGTCCTCAACATAGCTGGAATGAAAAACGATGGCGAGATGAACACCTTCTGAGATAACAGACAAAGGCGCAAGCCCACGATTTTCAACTGCTGGTAAATACTTATCAAAAAGCATCAAAACGAGGCCGGGTTAGGAACTGCGTTACTGGCAATTCTGCAAGTATTAAAGCGCGTCCTTCTTGGGTATCTTACTACCAGCATGGCTAAAACCCTCTCTTCTGCTGTACCGCACTACTGCTCAGACGTCCACTGTTACACGACAGTTTATTACAAACCCAAAGTTAGAAAAGCTTCTTAAAATGCTTCTGTTTGAGGACATAGCATCTTGGATTGCATCTCCAGTATGACTGAATAGACATATATTTTTTTTTTGGCAAAGTTTGTTCTCACCTTGTACATAGTCCTTCTCAGCGGTGCCATGCGATACTTCCTACGGGGGCCGAAGACGGACACACCTCCTCCGCTCACGCCGGCATGCTAACCGCGCACGGCCTCGGCTTGGTTACACAGCGCCCCCGCCTGGCCGTCGATCACAGGTGCTCTGACACATCAAGGTTGTAACCCCTAGCAACACACGCAAACGCAGTGTAGAGATTGCGCGCACCCAGGACCCCGAAACTAATGCAAAACACAAAGCACCCCCTGCCTTTATTCGAGACATGTAGGGAAATTATAGAAGAAAGTTTCCAAGGGCCCGTTCAACCGCTTAGCATTTATGATGTAAGTACTCGATTGCACTATGTTTCTCTTTAAAACTTAGCTAGTTTTTTTTTATGGAGAATTGTATTAAATGACCTACGAAATAGTTTTTTTTTTCCGATCCGGAAAGATATTTTTCTTTTTCTTAGGCGTTTTTGTCTATTCAAATCCGTATTATTCGTTTTTCCGTATATAGGACGTTCTGTAATACACCTAAAACAAGTCGGATCTGAATGGTTACAGTCTCCCGAGCAGACGTACAGTAGGTAACATCGTGTCACCACTGGTGATAACAAAAAAGGGATTATCTTAAAAAAAAAGCACAGCTCGCTATCAGTTTTTAGCTGTGCTCTGATCACCATCACTGGAAAGGTACTTCATATTATGATTCAGCAACTATTATTATTGCTGAAGAAGTGTTCGAGCTGCGTCTGCGCGCCAGGTACAGGTTTATGCCACGCTGAAAAGAAAAGAGACACCACGTTTGGACTGCAGAGCTTTTTGCGTGTGTTCTTTCCCTCTCTGCGTGAAATAAACCTTTGCCGGTTCCGTGAGTGTGGTTGCATCTGTTTGCCTTCATAGTGAACTGCGTTCCTCCCCGTGTGCGTCCTTCACTGTCCATTCCCTCTGCCCTGAAGAGCAGACGACCACATGGACCTCGGTGCCGCTGCCCGCAGGATCCAGCGGCGCTGGCGCTCGCACAGGGACCGGCGCCTGTTCCGCCTGCTGAAGCACACGGTCTGCGCGGCGGTAGGGACCCTGTCTGAAGTCACAGCACAGCAAAATCAAACCTTGGCGTTGGCGTGCCACTTCAGGGTCGTCACAGCTAGGTTTCTGCGGACGTTTCAACGTTTGCAGCACAAGTACTGAGAGAGAGAAAGAAAGAGAGAGAGTAGTTCTTGGATTGGGTGGGGGGGGGGGGGTAAAGGAAGATTAACTGCAAACCGGATCACAAGTAGAGCTTTAAGGGAGGCCCTGCCGAAATAACTTGATTTTGCTGGCTTGAGCGATCTTGTGATGTCAGTATGTGTGTTGTGAAGGGCTAAGTCTCCTGACCAGGACGATTTCAAATAATACAAAAAAAAATGTTCTTAACTGGATCAATTCTGTATTAATATAAGTGTGGAACAAGTAATAGGTTTATTCCATGCTGAAAAGAGAAGACAGAAAACACAACGTTTCGGCCGTGGAGCCTTCTTCAGGTGTGAGAGATATATTAATATATAATTACGATTAGTTCTAGTGCATTTGCCAACAGAAAAAGAAACCTTCTGTTGTTGAGGAGGAAACTGGTGTGGAGATGGAGCTGCGGGGGTCCGCAGTGGGGAAGGGTTTGTGTGATGTGCTGTCCATCCCCCAGGAGCACTGCCTGACCCCAGAGGTGCTGCGCAAGGTCAGCCCCCGCGAGGCCGAGCTGCTGAGGGACCCCAGCCTGCAGTGCACGGTCCGCTTCAGGTATCGCCCCCCTGCGGGTGCTACAGGCGCCTGACGTGATCCCACAGACTCCGGCTCCTCGGCCGAGCAGACACCCCCCCCACCTGAACCTGCGGGTCCTCTCGTACCGAGCAGGATCGCTAGTGCACCCAGACATCGTCCGAAGGGTAAAACGCACCCGTATCACGGCGGGCTGATGCCAGCTCGTGTTCCCTGTTGGCGGGTGATTCCAGGAAGGGTGATTAACGAGTCGAACTCAGGTGGACGAACCAGCAGACGACACTGTGAACCAGCAGGGCTGCACCGACTGTAACCCTGCTCTGTAGGCCTGAACACAGTCGCCCCACAGCTGCAGGGGGTGTGCAAGGGCAAACACCAGACAGCGTCGTACAGGAGCCGGCGACGGGAAACAAGCAGAAAACACTTTTCAGTACTTGTTGGGTGTGCTTTATTCTTATTATTGATGTGGCACTTCAATTCTAACTTCAAAACGAGTAGAACTTGTCAAGAAATGTGGGATCAGCCCAGACCTTCCGGGTCTTAAGACCAAAGCATTTTGGAATCACATGACATTGTGTTTTGTATTTAATTTTAGTAGTGTCATAACTTTTTTATGAAGCACCTTTCCAAGCCCAAGAACGCTGTGCATGGTGATAAAGGAAAAGACAAAAAATAAACGAAAAAGTAAAAGAATGCAGGTTTATACAGATAGGATGTAGGGCAATCAGACGCAGGCCATGGTAAAGATTTGAGTTTGGATTTGAAGCTACCTACAGAGCAAACAACACGCAGGACATAATATTAAGTATTAAACTGGAAAGTATCAAAACAGCTTCTAATTGAGCCTGCCCTGGGTTTCAATTGCAGGTTTTGTGGTTCAGAGTTCCCTCCTGTGATTGTTTTCAAGATCTTTCACCACAGAGGAGGGAGCAAATACTTCAGTGGGAGCGCGATCAGCCCGGTGAGCGAGGTAATACAGCTCCCACAGAGCACGCTCCCTCCCCAGCGCCCCGCCGCGCACACCCGTCTCGCCATGGTGTCGCTCTCTCCCCCAGGCTGCGTCTGACGCCTGCAGGATGATGGGCAGGAGGGCCTTCTTCAGCCAGCTCAGGCTGGACAACGTCCAGCGGGCGAGGTGGAGGATAGTGGACGTGGCCGACGTCACGTGCGCGAAAGACTACATGCAGGTGGAGTACAGCCTCTGCTGTCTAGCAGGAGTGAGATACGGCGCCCGGCCCTGATGCACTCTGGTCTAAGCACCGCGCAGACCTGGCAGCTGAGCTCGTCCTGCTTTCAAAGAACAGAGGTGAGGGCGGAAAAGACTAGGCCTGACTGTGCAAACCTCCTGTCTGCAGTACAACAGCCACCTGGACGAGACGCCGGCGTGCCTGGGAGGACGAGAGAACACCTGGAGGACCTTGTCTCTGGAGGGGCTGCGCAGAACTCCCCTGGCATGCCCTGCAGACCCCGCCCTGTTGGGGGCGCTGTGGCACAACAAGGCAGGACCAAACCAGCCTGGGACCCCTCAGCAGCTCAGGTAGGACCGAGGACTGGCCTTCCTTTCAGTGTCTGAAGGTTATGGTTGCTGAAATGCAAATAAAGAAATGGGCTGCATGCACTTAAACTTGCTTAAAAGGGTATTTTTGCAGTAAAACCAGAGCAAGAAAGCATTTTATAGAAGGCATTTGGGCAGCCCAGCATCACTGCCAGTGATAAGACTGTCATTCCTTGATGCTAACTGAAATCCCATTATAAGACTATTTTGTGAGAAGCTAAAGGACAGTCCTAGTGTTCCAGGTAGTAAGACTGACTGGTCTGTCTTGTTTGCTCGCAGACGTGTCTCAGTGGCTGTCAGTATTGGATAGCTGAACCTTTTGTGTAATCTCAGAGCCACGATGAAGCTTATCAAGCCTTATTTCTTTGGGGGCTCGAAGCTGCCAGCTGAAGGCCGAGGGTGTCCCCCACATGAGCGTGTCCCTGCCTCCGCAGATCCCCTGCAGTCCCTCCCTCCTCGGTCGCCTCCGCGAGAAGGCCCGGCCCGCGGCCCGTCGGTGCCAAACCCTCGTCCCGGCGGTCCAGCAGAGCCCGGCACACAGCTGCCAAGATGAGGGATCTGTACTCTCTGCAGCGCGACAGGAAGGCGAGAAGGGCCGCAGCGCCATTTTCTGTGATTCTGCTTTCAGTTTAGCTCCAACACCCTTTTTACTTGTACAGTGGTGCATCTACAAGCAGCCCAACTCACACAGGGCCCTTGAGGTACCCCAAGTTGTCACACCTCACTTCATAACGGAATTCAGTCCGGATTCGACCTCCTGTGCCTTTCTGAGATTATAACGCCCCCACTGCTGCCATGTGAGTGCAGCTCCTACATGGAGCCTTGACGGTGGCCCGCCCCCACCTCCTGCCCGGCCCACAACACAAGGCGCAGTCTTCACCACTCCAGCTTGGTCACAGCAACCGTTTTATATCTTTCCCATAGGAGGATGAGGAGGAGCGGGCTTCTCCACGCGTGGCGGTCCTTGCTGAGCTCCAGGACGTCATTCCAGCGGATATCCCCGGAGACGAAGCCCGGTTTTCTGAAGAAGAGTGGGAAGAAGAGGCGGAGAGGCTCTGCTCCTGGACTAAACAGCTTTCCCTTGATGATCTGGGCATGGCCTCAGCTGCCTGCACACCCGAGAAGATATAAAACGCAGCCACGATGACCGGAGAACCCTCACTACTCATCTACGCACTCCAAACTATAAATTTCACACTCTGACTCCATTCAAGGCCTTAGTCCTCTACACACAGAACTGTACTGTCTTTCACCAGCTATCCCGTGGCGTTTTGTTCAGAAACCCCTTGTACACAAAAAGTATACTGTCGGCAAATTCTTCCACTACCCTAAATACATTTCAGCAATGTTCCAGCCAGTTCTTCCTCCTCGTGGTGCTTTCTTATGAGCCAAGGTCTCAGTGGAGCTGGTCCGCTCCTGGTATTGGTATTGGGATGTAGTGTCAGTTTGTCCCCAATTACCTCTCAAAATTATTATTCCTCTTCGTGGGCTCGGTCACAAACAGCATCCAAGAAGAGGCTGACTGGCAGCTTTTCTTTTTAACTGAGATTTCACTTGTGAGTTTTAGATATGCAGAGGTAAATAGTTTCATGACACTAGCCTGAAGCAATACTTTAAACCTGTGCAAGGCCCAGAGCTTAGGGATGGCAATGAGCTTTTGACTGCAGACAGTTCTGATTCAGTTCCTTTCCCTATCTACATCTTGGTTGATATTTACTAAAAGTCTAATGCAAGACCACCAACACACTCCACTGTCTACAGTACATTTCACGTTCTAGCTAAGGCATTTTAATATATAAAATCAGTGGAAAAAATGGCACCGGGCAGATGAACAATATGAACATTTATTCCTGGAAAGAAATTACAAAGTGTTCAAACAGCAGTGAACAATCAGCTTGTAATAAAGATAAATTCAGTAATTTAATCTTCTCAAATATCATTAAAACCTAGAGTTTTGATGATTTCTGGAACAATGACAGGATGTTAGTAATTCTAAAAATCTAATAATGACAGACTGTGCACTAGTTAAAAATATTACACTTTGAACTGCACAGAAAAAAATAAACTGTACAAAGATTGCAGTTTGGCATTTTATATACACAATATCGACACTGGTAAAAAGAAAAATGAACATGACAGAACAACAACAAAAAAAAGTCAGGATAAAAAGAAGAGTCATTCAGAAACTACTAAAGAGGACTTTCCCTTTCACCGCATCGCCCAGACAGGGGGAAAAACAGAAAGTCCAAATGCTGCTGGTTATTTCTCATTGTGCCTGGGGAAAAAAAAAGTTACTATGAAGAGTTGAGGAAAACACATGGAGTTAAAAATCCAGACTTTCTAAAACCATTTATGTCTGAAAGAAAGAACAGCCGAGTGTGTGCTAACAACCCCCTTTCGATGCTGTTACAGCCCATGCATAGACAGGGAGCACTTTGTTAAAGACATACCTGGACTAGTTTAGGAAACTGCAAATGCCTTCTGACCACATTAGCTGTTCAGCGTTCGTTTTGAAGAAATGAATGTTACAAAGCCTCATCTGGGTGGTCCATTTGCAGCAGCTGGGGAAGGAGTATTATCACTAGGATAGCAATTGTCCCCCCAAAAAAGTGCAAAATATACTTCCGTCTTCCACTAATTTCACAGGCCTTGCGTGACCTGAAGCATCTTCCCTGGCATTTACAGTAACGAGCTGGGCTGCGATTCTTTCAGCACTCTCTGCGAGATTGAGACATGCAATCAAGACTACAAAGGAGATGGGATGGAAAGAATGAACAGGTGAAACGCTCATGAAAGAGGGCTGTGGAGGGAACAGTGATTCAGGATTAAGGACGGGGACTGTTTGCCATTTTAACTGTTTTTACAAGCTGATCCACTTCAACAGACCGAGAGAAAACACACACATGTACCAGTGAAAGCACGAGGTCGCAGCTCAGCTGTGCCTGAGGAAGTGACAAGTGGGAAACAACCGAGGAACACGTGGTATGTGCAAAATCAAAGGGTACCCCACAATGCCTAAGAAGGTCTCAATCTTTAAAAGCCTGTGATCTTGATTTTCCTGGTGGGCACGGCGAACAAGACCAATGATACCATTGGCCCACATGGAGAATCCAGAAAGTCTTCAACCAGGGCTCGTCTCCCCTGTTGTTTTCAGCAGGCACATGAGGACTGCAATTTGCAGAACTCCTGGGAACATGGGAAAGAGCAAGCCCAGCACAGGCTGAAGGGCAGCACACTGAAACGATGCCGAGAGGCAGCTACTTCACACTCGCACCAAACACGGGGAGAAATGGCAAAGACAGCGTTTACATTCTGTTTTTGGTAGCATTCTTTGTGCCAGACAACAGCAGAGGCTTAACAGAGTTTTTCCATTCAAACAACTTGCGCAATTTCACTAAAGAAAATACTGAAGACACTCATTAAATATGTACAACACTAAATGGCATTTAATTTAATCCATGTGCCTAAAGCCCTAAAAATGAACCTTTTTTTTTTGGAAAAATTGCTTTTTATGTAAAAGGCCATGATTCTGTATGGCTTAAGAGAATTCTTCCCTGCTAGGAGTCAACAGGCGTACTTGGGAACTGTAAGGTAGCTTGCATTAAAAAAGTAAAAGGAACAGTTACAGCAAGAAGAATATCAAGATTGCCAAGGCTATAAATCCGGAAACAGACATGCCTAACACAGGGAACGACTTTTATCAGAAACGGAAAAGAACAGCCTCTTCCCTGCCCGCAGGGGGAACATCAGCCTGCAGACTGACAGCCCACCCAAGAGAATGGAGCGCAGACACGCAACACAGCCCAGCGCCGCGAGCAGGGATCGAGAGCAGTGCTCTACTGGGCGCTCCCAGCGGGAGAGTCTTTCTAATCGTGCTTCGCTCACCACATATGCAAAGGGAAGAGGGTTCTACCTGACAAGCACTCCAACTCCTAACTGTGCCAAACTAAAAAAAAACACCTCACCAACCAGTTTATTTGAGCAACAAAGAATGACTTTTAACTGAAATGCTTAAAGATGAACCTCTTCTGCACTGTGACCCCCTACCCCTGTGATTCAACTGCATTACTTCCTAAAAGTACCCTTTCCTTCACTACACTCAATGCAATGTGATTGTTACAAAATGACATCTCCATCTAGAATACAGGAAGCTCTTACATTCACTGGATGACTGACTGAAAAGAGGAATTCAGCTCCTCAGAATAATCCTTAAGATGGCAAAAGCCTTCAGCCCAACAAAACATCTAGCCACTTCGATACAGCTGTAACCTAATGTGATGATAATTAATCTGGTAGGGGAAAGCCCATGCATCATGACAGACGTCTCAATTCAAACTTGGTGTGAGGTCACAAGTGGTTACAGATCTCGCTGTTTCAATGAGAATGATGTTTAACCCGTCTGCGTCAGTCCGTTTGTAATGCAGACATACAGACTTACTGGTTTGGAATATCCTTAAGGAAAACTGACCACCAGATTTATGATCAATAGAGAGGGCTCCAGAGGAATCCGAGCTACTGTCCTTTTGTCCCTTAAACAGTACGGAAAAAAGTCAAAGCTTTGCAGCTCATGTGTCATATAAATAATGTTACTTTACTTTTATACTGACAGCATCTGAAAGTTTTAAGCAGCAAAAAAAAAGTCGTACTTTTTGTGTGAATGTACTAATAAGGTTAGATATTTCATGTAACATGAATGTCAGAAATAGAATTAAAAACAGAAATACTATAGTTGTTTCTGCAGATTTTTCAAACAGATATTACTACATGTTATAGGGGTTAATATTTGCATGCAGGAGCCATGTTTTATTGTGTATCTGTGGCCCTGATTTTGTTAGCATAAATATCTTAACAAAATAACAGCTTACATTAAATTGTATCAGAATAAAATAGTCATATTCAATCAACTACAGTACTAAATTTTTAAAAAGGGAATCAACTCAGGATCACCTAGGATGTAGCTTATTAATAACATTTTATTAAAAGAAAGTGCTTCCTTTACAAAATGATAAAATCAACTATTGCAGATCTCTTAGGCTAAAGTATTTCTTTAATGTCTGGAAAAGTCAGATGTAGGACTAAATCGAACAGGATTCTTTGTCACTGTTTTTTGAATGGCATAGCCCTTTTCAAAATTACGGTTACCAGTTAAAGAAAAACGAATTAGCAAAAACAAAAGCTCCCTGTGAGTAGAGAGGTAAGAGGCCAGCAGGAGACAAGGCTGCGTGCAGTCAAGGGTCACACACTGCCCAGTGTCTGGGACCTGAAGATGTGGGGTTGCCGACTCGGACAACTGCTAAAATATGCAAAATAGGCAAGACCTTTTTGTACAACAAAGGACAGAATAACCTGCATATTCTGCCATCCTTCAGTTTAAATGAAATACCTACTCACTGCTTTAAAGTCCTAGTGAAGCCACACACAACCTACCCATGATGTGTGATCTTCATGTGTGAATTTCATATACTGATGGCATAGGAATTAGGTTTCCCTTGACTGCATGTGATAAAGTTCTGGTAATTAAGTAAATTCTTCAGATCACACTGAATGCATACATATACCTTTTCGTGGAAAACTAGGTGTGTTACTTACACATAAGCAACATCCCTGAAGATCTAAAGAAGCTGTTATACGCCGTCATTAAGACGGACGTCCTGAGAGGCACAGCCATCTCTTCCTGCTGAGCGGGAAATCAGAATCAACCTAAAGTAGTTTAAAAGCATCAATTGAAAAAAAAAAACCACGAGAAAATTAGCCCGTCACCACTTGAAGAAACGTCGGCGCCGCTCAGTGTCTTCAGGTGATGTCAGGGAGTGGGGAGGATGGGTGCATGTGGGTGTTTACAGCAATCTGACACTACAGTGGTCCTCAGACATACCGAATGCAAAGTAGTTTCCGAGAGTTACACTTCAAGATGGACATTTAACCTGAACGACTCACAAACAGTCCACAGCAGGGCCGGGAACTGACAGCAGTAGACGGCCCTGCACAGACAGCAACTTTACAGCTCCTGTAGCACTGACCCAAAGCGCTGCTGCTCGCTGAGACCCGGTGCTGAGACCTCAGTGCCCGTCTCCATCAGCTCAATGCCACTGGGGTGGCCAGTGCAGTTTCTGACCCGCAGGCACCTGTCCAGTCAATGCTCCAGAAGACGGGATTAACAAAAAACAACATACATACAATCCTTATCTAACCGTCTCACCCCACGACAGACATTGCTTCCATGCGACACCAACAGCTTGTACAGACTTGCACTCTCTAAACACCAGCAGGAGACGAAGTCCTGTGTGACCCAACTTAAAGGCTCTTTTTAAGGAAAGCGTATAAAAATGCCAGAGTACATCACAGAAACGCACTCATGAACTCAAAGCCATTTCCACTGCGAGATAATGACTTCACTGTTGGTTAGATCTTACCGTGAATTCTACACAAGATAGGAACAGAACGAGAACGTTGAGGGTATGCGAAAATGACAAAGAAACTGCGGATCTCTCTCTTTATTTTTGTGGGAAAAGTATGCTATGAAAATTCAATTAGAGAAGAAATGAAAGAATTAAAAGCCTGAGACTGAATCTCAAGACAATGCATAAACTGACACTACTCACCTTCCTCTGACCAACCCCACTCCTACCTCAGAACAATTAACAGAGAATCAGGAAAGTTTGTTTCCCTGAATATCGCAGTAAGTACTGACCTATTGTTAAAAACCTCATCAAGGATTGAGATTTTCGTTTTGGGGGAGGGAGGTGTTTTAGTTTTCTTAGGGGGGGGGGGGGAAAATCCAACGGCTGGGTTTTAAAACGCAAGGGGGTCCCGGACACAAACAGCAGGAGGCGGAAATCCGCTCCTCAGCTGCAGCGTCGCACGTGTTCCAGTACGTACTCGGGGAAGTGCAGACTGCACACCTGCAAGCCGTCCAACTTGCAAGGCATCCTGGGATACTCGTCCTCCTTCCACTTGTTCTCCTCGGGGTCAAAGGTCAGGATGGAGTCGCTGTAGTGCCCGTTGTAGCACAGCCCCCCCAGCACCATGATCTGCTTATCCAGCACGGCCACGCCGTGCCCGCTCCTGCCGATGGGCATGGAGGCCAGGATGGTCCACTCGTCCGTCTCGGGGTCGTACACCTCCGTGGACGGGCAGCCCTGTGACTCGAAGGAGGCGCGGAGGATGACGCACACGCCGCCGAAGACGTACAGCTTCCCATTGTAGGAGATCATCTTGTGGAAGCAGCGCGCGTAGTTCATCTTGGACTTGTTCTCCCAGCAGTTGGTGACGACCTGGGTGCGGCGCGTGCGGTGCTCCGTCAGGCCCTCCTTGCTGGGGTCGAACACGCACACCTGCTTGGAGGTGGAGGAGGACGTGATGCCGCCCGTGATGTAGAGCTTGCCGTTGAGCACGGTGCCCTCGTGGCCGTACTTGTTGACGGGGTAGGGGTCCACGAACTCCCACTTGTCCTCCACGATGTCGTAACGCTCCGTGGAGTAGAAGGTCTCGTCCCGCGTGCGGCCCGCCACGGCGTAGATGTACTTCCCGATCACGCCCACCGCGAACTCGGAGCGCGGCACCGACATGTCGGCCATGCGCAGCCAGGAGTTCTGCCGCGGGTCGTAGCGGAACACCTTGGAGGAGGCGTGGAACTCGCCGTCCGGCCCCAGCTCCTCCCCGCCCAGCAGGAACACGAAGTTGTTGACGATGGCCAGGCAGTCGGGGCGCAGCGGCACCTGGGGCCCCTCCAGCTCCCACCAGACCTTGGGCTTGTGCAGCAGCAGGATCTTGCTGTTGACCATGCTGTGCCCGATCATCCCGCGGAACACCGCCGTCTGCGGCCGCACCGAGCGGATGCGGTTGGACTTCATCTCCAGCAGGGGCTGCTCGTTCACGCCGTGGAAGTAGTTGAGCGCCTGCTCCACCTCGTGCCGGAGCTGCCGGGAGTAGCGGTAAAACTCGGAGGTCTTCACCTGCACGAGGACAGAGGATGCGTGAGTGGAGGCCTGAATGGTGGGGTGGGGTGCCCCATGGTCTGCAGTCAACTGCCTTGCCATGAGGTCAAAGGTCGGGACAAGGTAGCGCTACACACCAGCGATCAGCGCTTGTCCAGCACCGTTACGGAAGAAATATTCCCTCAAGAAACAAAATACTTTGGATTCCATCCCACGTTTTTGGTTAAAAGAAAAGGGTCATCTCAAAAGAAGAAAAATAATTTTTCAATCATTTGAATGTTTCTAAAAATTCTGCAACAAAACATTCTCTATTTCATTCGGAGATATATTTTTTTAAAGAAATGACTACGCTGATATCCCTTCTGCTTAAATACTGAAATATTTTCCATGCAACTTCATTCCTTAGGAAAGCCCTGTAGACACCATTAGTCATAAGGTCTGCTAGAGAAGAAATAACCTGAAAGTGTATAGAGAAACCCACTGTGCAGCAGTTTAACTTACTCTGGGTTCCTTTTCTGAAGTCCTGGCCAATAAATAACCCAATGGACAGGTACTGGGTATTTCAAACTTAAGTCATCATACTTACATTTAAATAAAAACAGAAATTGCTAACATAACATCAAGAGGTGCTGAATCTGAAACCTGTCAAGACTGAAATGCATCAAGCTGGGGGCAGGAAAGGTAGTTTAGACTGCAGCCAACAAATGCTCACTGAGGGCTGAGATCATTTTGGACAAATAGATCTAAACATATAAAGGCCGCAAGGGACAAATTACATCCAGCACTTCGGTGGAAAGGACAGTAGGAGGACTTAGAGGGAATTCAAAAACCCCTTACAGCAAGTTTCTTATGAAGCGAGGTTACAGTCCTCATGGGAGTCTCAGACAAACATTTCTCGCGACAAAGGAGAAGAAAAGGGAAAATGTAAATGAGTAAAAAAAGGCTACTGTCTGAGAATAAATAACCCTCTTGCTTAATTTATCAAGCAGCGTCCACACAGAGACCCTGCTCCCGGCTCTCGCTGCGGGCAGGCGAAAGGGCGGCCCTACCTTCTCGAACACGTGGGAGGGCGTCATCAGACAGAAGCGCACGTTCTGGATGACAGAGTCGGTGTGGCGCCAGCGGCGGCGGTCGTGCCGCAGCCAGGCCTGCACCGCCTCGTAGAGCTCGATCTCGGGGAAGCGGCTCAGCCGGTCGCTGTCCAGGTACAGCGTGAGCTTCTCGAAGCTCAGGTAGGACAGGAAGTCTGGCCGCGACATGAGCGGCACGAAGTTCTCCAGCAGGAAGGCGTCCAGCTGCTCCTGCACGCCGTCGATGTTGACGCTGAAGTCGTCCAGGAGCCGCATGACCTCGGCGCAGTTGTCCAGGCAGATCTTGGCCAGCAGGAAGGAGCAGCAGAACTCCACCACCTCCGTCAGTTGCACGTACATGGCGGCCTGCAGGATCTCGTGCACGGTCAGCATGCTCAGCTCCAGCTTGCCGTAGTACATGAACTGCAGCACGTGGCTGAAGCCCGTGGCCGTCAGCCCCTTCAGGTGGATCTTGTCCTGGTCGCGCTCCCGCATGTCGGCCGTGAACATGATGCGGAAGTAGTCGCTCTGCGTGGCCAGCAGGGCCTTGTGCGCCTGGAAGTGGTGCTCCTCGATGAGCAGCGTGACGTCCAGCAGCAGCCGCTCCTCGTACAGCGCCCGGAACCCCGACGACACGCTGCTGTCGTGGTCGCAGGAGATGAACACTTCCACGTCCGCTGCCATTAATGACCTGCGGGGCGGGCGGACAGGCAGCGACAGCAATCAGGACCAGGGCGACGGCAGAGACGACGCTGTCCGCGCAGCCTGGGCTTCAGGACAGCTGACTGACCGGGCTTTACTCAGACAATATCAGAAGCAAGTTTACTACCTGGGCCATAACAGCAACAAAATGGAAAAAGAAAAAGGTCTGGATCTCTACTGTCCCTACCTGCAGTGTTAAAATAGCCGGGCAACAAGACGACTTTAGTCAGCCCGTCCAATCCAGTATAAACACCGGAAGCAATGGTTAATGCATGCTGATTAAGCTAAATCATCACTGCTGTGTGAGTAAAATGTACATTTGATTTTTTCTGGTCATTTTTACATTTTTAATACCGGCCCAGCAGGGAGTGGAGATGGGGGACTCTGTTCTGATGTGGAGAGACCCGAGCACACAGCTCTGCAAGATAAGGGGGGGAAGGAAGCTTAGAGCTGAAAGTCATTAGACTGTGTGCCTTTATGTTAGTCAATTGATTAGCAATCTCTAATTACCGCTAATGGGGTGAATAAGTGTTTATTCAATTCAAATATGGTAATATTGATGAGAACGTGCATTTCCAAAACATACACACCTTACTACAGAATAACCTTGTTTTTAAATTTCAGGTTCCGGTACTTCCTGTCAATACTCTATTGGTGACAGGGCACCAATGTTAACTCTCTCCCCCGGATATCAGAGAGTCACCTCCTCTAAACTCCTTCAAATCCAGACTCAAAGCCCTCTTCTTCAGAAGGGCCTTTGCTCCCCTGGTTCTGTTCTTCACCCCTCTGCTCCTGCTGTATCCAGTCCCCCCGTCTACTGTCTCCTCTCATTGTGTATATCTTGTGGAATTTTTTTTATTGTTGTTGTCTTTCTGTAAAGCACTTTGAGAAGGTATATAGTACCTTTAAAGGTACTATACAAAATAGTTTATTATTATTATGCCTGCAGCAGCAAGATGAAATAACTCTGGTGTCCCAGGTTTTGCAGCATGATACTTCATAGCTTTACGTTGTTAACCACACGCAAAAAAACACTCATTTGTAGGCTATTTGAAAACGACAGGAAAAAAAATCAAGAACCGTAGCTACTTAAAGAAGATGAGAATGCGCCTTAGTTGCTACAGACTTGAATGTGTTCACAATGGCACAGGTGAGAACAGTCCAGCAGCCTCAGAGAAGGCCAGACTCTCAGCAGTAGGGAGACTGAAATACTACCTCTTCGGTACATCCAGGCCAAACGTGGGGTTTGCAGACTGTGTAATGTGGGGAAGCTCACATTTTCTCTGCTTGTGCTTTCCCTGCTCTGTGAATAAAGAGAGAGCACTTCAGTCTCCAGCGAGGGCGATAACAGCCCCTTTTCAGAGAGAAAAAAACATCACCAACATGCCACTACACTGTGACACAGAGACTGATTTGCAAAGAACATGCAACGCTACATTTAGCACAATAACACATACGCATAAGCGCAGCCTCGTTTTCACCTCGCACTTGAGAAGGCTTTTGTTTTTCTTTAAAATAGTTCAGTTTCCGATTCATGTTGCAGCAGGATGCTGGCCTTAAAGTCACACCACGTTACGATTCACGTATTCAAGCTCGCACTTCAAACATTCACTCGGGGTGCAGTTCTGCTGTATAACATGTTGAAAAGAGGATAATTCAATCTGTTAAAAAGCCACAACATCCTCTTTCCAAGTCTTATTGTAATGGCTCCATTGTGAGCGTTTTGTTTTTTGCAACTGTCAATTCACGATCTCTTCCATTAACATCACGGGGAAGCTGAGACGATCCCATCGCGGGCTGGGAAACCTCATTGTGTAGCAAAGTTTACGTACAGAATCGCACAGCCCATGCCTGGGCGCCGGTATTGGGGTTTCCTAATTACCGACAATCGTGTCTCCTCTCGGTGTCCCATCTCAAGGTGCCGAACCCAATTCAGCAGGCCAGGTGTAAATAAGGGCACTCCTGTGTATGTGTGCTGCAGGTGGACAAGCTTCTTCTAGTACTGCCGACACGCTGGGGGGAAATGCAAGACAGAATCTATCGGCTCCTACCTCGGCGATGCGACTCCACACAACCCCTCTTCGACCAGAGAGATCGGGCTCCTTCTGACATGGATTAAAGCTGTGTATCCGAAAACAAGGGACCGGGTTTTAAACACGCATGGCCAGCGACTCCTTTGTCGTTCTTCGCCTTTTTGGCAAAGCGCATTATTTTCAGTGGATATCCCTACAGTGTTTACCTCCGTCTTTCATGGCCAACACAGACGCCATGTTCTCGACTGCACTGACGTCATTTCCTGCGGCGGGGCTGGCCGGAGTCTCGTTGCCTCAGTCGTGGGGTCTCAGGTCCCCGTGCGGCGTTTGTGGTTTTTACTTCGTTACGTCTTTCCAGAAGGGCAACCGAACACATTCTGTGGGCGCAAAGTAGATAAAAACGTATGGGCACCCTGGCTTTGCGAGATTCCACGACTTTACATTGTTTTACAGTGTAAGTACTATAAAATAAGGGTTATTCTAAAAAGCAGTTTCATAATAAATAGCAATTCCTTACACTTCTATGGGGTTTTTCTGGACACTCCACTCGCGGTTCTTTACAGGTAATGGGGACTCACCACCACCGGTATGCAGCCCCACCTGGATAATGTGCTTAGCCAGAGTTTGCCAGTCTACTCACCCCTCACCAGCTCTCAGTGGGGAGAACAGAGTGATGAAGCCAGTTCAATGAGGAGGCCATGATGGTGAAAGGCTTGGCCAGGACACCCCTATTCGAGAAACACCCTGGGATTTTTAATGACCACGGAGAGTCAGCACCTCGGTTTTACGTCTCATCCGAAGGACGGTGCCTTTATTTTTAGTATTGCGTCCCCCATCACTATACAGGGGCATTAGGACCCACACAGGCCGCAGGGTGAGCGCCCCCTGCTGGCCCCACTAACGCCTCTTCCAGCAGCAGCCTCAGCTTTCCCAGGAGGTCTCCCATCCAGGTAGTGGCCAGGCCACCTGGGTTGCAGGGTAACATCCTGGGATAAAAAGCAATTTAGCACAATGCAGGACCGAGTTCATAGTCACAGATCTTTTCCTCTTTTCCCGCCCTTTGTGCGTGTGGCTTAATTAAATCCATCGTTATTTTTATTTTTATAAAACATCGGCCAAATTGACACACCGATTCACACCGGTGTTTAAGTAAAAGGCAGTGTCCCGCTGTCCCTCTGCAGCTGTATTGCCTTAGAAAAAATATGGAAGCAATTTCCAGAAACGTACTAACGAGTCCAATGATTTCAACACAACTAACAACGTGACACAACAAATGCACGATTAGCTACGTATTTAAAGGGTGGTTTTGTATTTTTACGCCAGATTACTTTTTTTTCCCGACTTTGTGTGTCTTGTATGTATTCCGTCTCATTTTTGTATGCCCAGAACTAACTATTCTACTGCCATCAGTCCACAACCAACCGGAGTGACGTCTTCCGTGACGTACTGAGGATATTGCATCACCCCTCAACCGAAGGACCCGCGCTCCCTTTGCGATAAAACTCCTTCAGTCATCATATCCTACAAACCTGAAAAAGAGCGCCGGTTGATTCGCATTTAACATCGGAGTGAAGGAAACCCAAGACATTTTGCCTATTTTTTTTAAGAAGGGGGTTTAAGGACTCCTCCATAAAAACAGGAAGTCAGGCAAACGCCTCGGACTACAATATTTCCCTTTTCGTTCAAGATGGCGGGCGACGAGTCAGGAGTAACGCTGGGGCAGCCTCATCTTTCCAGGCAAGATCTCAGTACTTTGGTGAGTGCCTGCCTTTTTGTGAATGGGAGCCGGGCGCCGGCCGTCTTGACCGTCCCGGGATAGCCCTGCCGGGAGCGGGGCGGTGTGAGGTTGGGTAGCCGGGGGGCTGGTGTCCGGGGCCGGGGCAGACCCGGCGTAGCGGAGCCGCACATGAGAGCGGTGCGGTCAGGACCCTACGGCAGCTCGGAGACGGCGTGGGTTGGGTGTGGGCATCATTAAAACAGAAAAAAAAAATTAACATCGTGCGGTCCGTTGTTTTGGGATTTTAAGCTCCGTGTGGAAAAGCACGGATGCCACGCTCTCCCAGTGTCGATTATTCTGCTGCTGTTTATAGAGAAGGGGGGTAGTTGAACAATAGTGTCCTTTCGGCGTTTGTTTTCGCAGACGTGTACGCCAGATACCCAAATCCGTTGAGTCCTAACCGCCCGTCTTTTCATCGTCTGCTGAGCAGAAGTTATCGTTGATTTAAGTAATGTGCCAACAAGAAAACAGACGGGTTGATCCCTGTATCTTTAGAAGGCTAGAAATGGGTTTGTCTGTTCACAAGCTGTGTCGCCTACTGTGTCACCCCTCACTGTCTATAAAACCCAAGTCATCCGCTGTTCAGAAGCCAGCAAGTCATTTATTTTTTGTCGTTCTTTTTGAAATGACTGTCTCTCTGTTGACAGCCGGTTTAATCATCTCTCCCTTTTACAGAATGTGGGTAAGCTAACTCCCCTCTCGCCAGAAATCATCAGTAGGCAAGCCACAATTAACATTGGTAAGTGACTGGATCTCTCCAGGTAGATGAAACCCTAACACGCCGTCGGTTGTAGTAATAATAAGCACCAACAGGTGCACATTACAGGCCTGCTTTCTAGTTGGCAATTAATTAATAATGTAATTATTAATTGGTCAGTGCCTTTTGTGGCTTTTGATTACTTGTAATAGGTTCTGTCATGAAAAAGGTTTCAGTTCTTTCAGTATGTCAGTATAGGAGTTTCCCTTGAGGCTCAGCAGATTCTGCTTTCTCTTTTCTGGACTGACTCCAGAGTAGCAGTATTTTCATATATCATAGCCAAATGTTTACACAGTATTCTAAATGAATCTTATTTAGTTATTTTAATAGAACATTCCTGGAATTAAGTGCTTCAATTTTAACTGTATGTACAAGTTTGGTATCATCTGCAAACTCTATTAGTTTATTAACTTTATAGATCATTTATATAAAGTCCCAAGAGCACTGGTCCTAGTACAGACCCTGGCAGTACCCCCAACTGATTACATCACTTCAGCTTAGACTGTTCACCTCTGTTTCATGCCCTGTGTTTCTATTTAATAACCACTTCTCAATCCAGATTCATTTCCCTGAATGTCTGCTGCCTGCATTTGAGAATTAGGTTAGGAGGAACATTATCAGAAGCCTTCTGAAAATCTCAGGGCAACGCATTGTTTGCCCTGTGTGTATTTATTACTTTTATTGTTTGATCACTTGTAATCTAACAAGTTGGTTGGGCAAGACCTATGATTTTTACATCACTTGGGTTATTGGGTGACGTTGATTAGGGAGGACTGACCTGTGCTCTCTTCTTCAGGTACAATTGGTCATGTAGCCCATGGGAAGTCGACAGTCGTGAAAGCTATTTCGGGCGTTCACACTGTCAGGTTTAAGAATGAGCTGGAGAGGAATATCACCATCAAGCTTGGCTACGCAAATGCAAAGGTGAGAATCGGTTTGGCTCTGAGCGGTTTGTGACGGCTAATCGCGATGGTTGATGGCCTAACACAGTGGTTCTGAGCCCTTGTCTCATGGCACCCCAGTATCTGCTGGCTCTTATTCCCACAGGGCCTTGAAACACTCGCAACCTTGAGTTCAGCATTGAATGACCCTTAACACACGCGTGCTCATGCAGCTCTCTACCTGAACCCCTTTCACACTAGTGTTAATTAGTGCTTGTAACTGGTGTTTGTTGGTTTAGACTTTCCTGCACTTAGTCCTTGGCTTCACAAATACTCCAGCTCATCCAAATTTCTTACCGCGTCAGCGCACAGAACTTGATGCAGTCTCTCCTTATCTCCCACAGTGTCACAGAGTCTGTATTTTGGCTTGTCTCTTTATTTTTTGTATTTGCTGTTGCTATTGTAGCGATTGTCATCATTGTTTTATATTTACCATTTGTGTGATGCGTCCTCTAAGCTTTATCATTTTATGTTTCCATAAAGCACTGTGACCTACATTTTAATGTATGGAAGGTGCTATATAGATAAAGTTATTAATGCCCAATTGGTTATATTTGAGCTTACACACCTGAATGAGGGGCTGTCCTGAAAGTCGCTAATTAGGACAAGGTTCCAAGTTTCATCCAGCATTTTAAGACCTAAAAGCATATTTAAAAAAGGCCTAAAAAAAGTATTAAGTTCCTAATCACGAGCTTACTGAGCTTGAGCAAAATCCAGAGGAGACAGGCATTTTTAAAATTCCGGCCTGGCTGTATAGCAAAAAGCCTGCGCAAGTAAGCAGATTGGAATTAAGTGTCCATTGGAATAAAAAGTAACAGACAGGGAGTTACTCCAGGACTGGGATAGAGACTGGGAATCCCAGTCCTTTCCTAGTACTTTTCAAACATGCAGTTATTTTAGTCCGTTTGTTCTGTCGTGTTGGGCAGCAGAAGGGGTGTTGTGATCGTCTGAATGTCTGAAAAAGACTTGACATTCTTTTTCAAAAACGAGCTGCGATGCTTTTTGGTCTTTTGAAATGTACGTTTTTTTATGTTTATGTTGTATTTTCCTGTAATGAGCTCCCTCTCAAAGTTCTTCACACTTTTAAAATTATAGCATGGCGTGGCGCGATTATAGTCCCAGAGCAGTTCTTTACAGAGGCGTACTTCAGTGTGACGTTTTCATTTCATCCTCTCAGGTTTACAAGCTAGACGACCCCAACTGCCCCAGGCCTGAGTGCTACCGGTCATGTGGCAGCAGCACTCCAGACGAGTTTCCCACAGATATCCCAGGGACGAAGGGCAACTTCAAACTGGTCAGGTCAGTGACGGGCAGGCCAGCCTGGGAGCAACACAGCTGTCTTGATCTTACCGCAGAACAGTCCTCTTTGCTTTGCCTGTACAGGAGAGTACAAATCCAGGTGCTTTTCATCCACTGCTGTAACCTTGATCTCATTTCTCGCCGGCTTCCTCTCTCACACTGCCGTTGCATATAGTGTTATCAGTTTACTTGGCTGGTGTGTTTTATTTTTCTAGAGACTCTTGCAGGGTTTAAGGTTATCTCCTTTTTGCACGCAGTACAGTAGACTGCCTGGATTCAGCGTGATGAGGTTTTTTTTATAGCTCTTGCTTTGTTCATGGTGTCCCAACGTGGCTGAACTTGGTGTCCCTCCCCCCGGCAGGCATGTGTCCTTCGTGGACTGTCCCGGCCACGACATTCTCATGGCCACCATGCTGAACGGGGCTGCTGTGATGGACGCCGCTCTGCTCTTGATAGGTAACGTTTCCCTCCATCCTGTCTTCTGTACAGCTGTGGTCCTCAGTCTGGGTCCTGCAGTACCTACCTCTGCTGGGGTTTGTAACAGCTGGGCCCTTAATCACCTGGGCTCACTGCTGCCAGTGATGAGTCTGCATGCTCGTTTAGGCTTTTTTATGCCCTCAGGCCTTGTTTTCAAAAGTGCACAGTGATCCTCAATCCCATTCCTGGGTAGGTCTGTCTCTTCTGTTTTGGTGCTATAGCTGGGTTCTTTATCAAGGGCCAGTTCATTTTTGTTTGCTGTTTGAGCATTTTTAAATTTTACTTTTAGCTCTTCAGATGCAAAACTCATTCAGTATTTTGCTTGAACCCTGTGCTGATTAGTGACTTTTGGGACTGCTCTTATTCAGGTGTGTGAGCTGAAACTACCCAGAAGGAAAGACACTGACTCCCTGTGTCTGTTACAGGGGTCTTTGTCACCTGTGTCTGTGTATCATCAGTTCATCTCCAGTTATGAGCTGTTTAGTGAGAAATAATTAAGAAGTTGCTCCCTTAGCAAATTGTGGAGAGAGCATAAAGTTCTGTGTGTAGAAATAGTCTTCTGTGCTTTACGGTATTCCATGCTTCATGATATATAAAACACTGTGCAGGAAAAAGATCGGTTTCAGGCACCCCTTAGCCGTAGTGATTAAGCGTGCAGATGGAGTGCTTGCTTCAGCAGCACATATACTGAAATTGGAACGATACAGAGAAGATTAGCATGGCCCCTGCGCAAAGATGACACGCACATTCGTGAAGCGTTCCATATTTTTTCATGCCCCTCGGACCACACCTATACCATCTACCTCATTATGATTTCTTATTGATTTATTGCACATCTCCAGTCATTGTTTACACGTCTGCATTGTTTAAATTCAAACTGTTTACTGTTTACTTGTACATTGTCTATTGTCTTGATGCACTGTCTGCACTTTGTGTTTTTGCGCTTGTTTTAACAATCGAGAGGAATAAGAATTCCATTGTACCGGTTACATATGGCAATAAAGCTCAAGCTCAAGTTCAAGTTCAGTGGACATAAGGTCCCCTTGAACCAGGACAGAGAACCACTGCTAGGCAGTATTTGGCTTTCAATAATTTTTTCTGTCTTACTGGTAACTGCATTGTTATTAAAGAAGATATTCTGTAATGGTAAGAAGAAATGAAAGTGGCTAAATCCACCATCGGGCTATTATTTTACATCCTGATGTTTCATTTTCCTGTATCCCTGGGCCTTCTTCTCAAAGGGTCAAGTTCAGGTGTTGTTTACACCCTTTCAGGTGTGTAGTGAAAGAGCAATCTCCCCCTCCTTCCTTCTCCCTCCCAGCTGGCAATGAGTCGTGCCCTCAGCCCCAGACTTCTGAGCACCTGGCTGCCATTGAGATCATGAAGCTGAAACACATCCTGATCCTGCAGAACAAGATCGACCTGGTGAAAGAGAGCCAGGCCAAGGAGCAGTATGAGCAGATCCTGGCGTTTGTGCAGGGTAAGGACTGGGCTCCTGCCCCCCCGAATTGGACACATGTCTTATCTGTGCCTCTGCAAACTGAGTCATAGTTCTTTAGGTTGATCCTGCTGTCTTCAGATCACCCTACACAAGACCGCTGAGTCTGGATGTATTCTTCTAATGTCCCAAGACAGTTTTCTGCATTAAGCCTGTCAGAATAAAAACAACATTTAGTGATAATTTAGAGACAGATTGATTCACATGCTAGTGAGCTGAACGATCTGCTGGACTAATTGATTAACTCCCCGTCAGTTTTTTTGTAAAGGGGTTGTCTAAACATGAGTTTTAGTAGCCTGCGGAGTCACGCGGGGACAGCCGCTTCGTGTGCAGCGTCGATTCTCCCTTGTTTTCTTCGTGTTAACCGCCCTGACTGTACGTGCCGTTTCCTTTCCCAGGCACGGTTGCGGAAGGAGCCCCCATCATCCCCATCTCCGCCCAGCTGAAGTACAACATCGAGGTGGTGTGCGAATACATCGTGAAGAAGATCCCCGTGCCCATCCGCGACTTCATTTCGGAGCCCCGGCTCATCGGTAGAGACGCCCCCGCCGCCGCCACCCTCTGGGAGAGCCCAGCGGACTCTGGCTTTTGTTCCATCTGAGCTCCATTATATAGCCGGTCTAATTATCCAGTTAGCAGCATAGTTGTCAATACTTCAGCATGGCTCTGAAGGAGTTCTGAAGTGCAGTTAGGTAACGGTGCTTCTGCTAATGTGCATTTTTCCCCAGCTAGAGAAGACCTTCAGATAAATACTTTGTTTCTATTTCAAGAACATTGTTTAAATGACTGCTGAGGTTCCAGCAAAAAACGGAGCACGCCAGGCCCTCCAGGAACTGAGTTTGACTCCTGATTTAGAGATATTAGGAGCAACTCACTGCAGAGATGTCTGAATTCAGACTCCAATATACTGATTTTTCCCTTAATGCAAATCATTATTGAATATATCGCTCTGTCTTCCTCTATTTTATATTTTATCTTAACTGGGCAGATTTTGGGGGTAGGTTTGGGCTGGAGATGGAAGCTGTCGGGCATTCTCAAACCTTAACCTTTTGAGATGTTTTTTTTCCTTTCCAATACCAGTGCTAGGGGGTTCATCTTGCTCTAAGCTGTGCTCTGTGTTCTTTGCCAGTCATCCGGTCGTTCGATGTGAACAAGCCGGGCTGTGAGGTGGACGACCTTAAGGGTGGTGTTGCCGGAGGGAGTATATTGAAAGGAGTCCTGAAGGTGAGACTCTAATTTTAACGTTGGTGCGTTTATATAACCCTGTGACTGGACGGAAAAGCAAATTCTCCCATGTTGCAGTTGCATCTCTTTATGCGCCCTTATTCATTTGTGAGTTTTTCTTTTTTCCTTGTTTCCTTTAAAGTCACACTTAATGCTCAGTATCACCCTTCAGCTATGGTATTTGTGATGTAGATTCCTTGCAGTATTGTTTTTCGTCTCACCAGGCTACAGAGCTTTAATTGTTTTTTCTTGATTGTTCAAGAGAAAGAGTGTTGTGGAGCTGTGATCTTTTTTCCTGTTCAAGTAAAAGGCTTTTTTTATGTAGGAATAACGCATTTTCTACCCTGCTGAGGATAGCAGCAGCAGCAGTAGTATTTAAAACGTTAGCTTCCAGGCCTAGAAAGCCAATGGGTTATGGGGTACATGTTTTGGTGGCCTGGAGTGCCTTAACTACATAATCGATCTGTTTGTTGGCTTAATGTGATCAGTTTAGTTCTTTGTCACGTTGTGTTAGATGAAGCTGGCTACAGGGGCCATCACCAAAGTCTGGAAAAGACCCTTGAGTGGTTGTGCGCCCCCTTGATCACGGTCTTGGTCTTCTCTTCCCAGGTGGGTCAGGAGATAGAGGTCAGGCCGGGCATCGTGTCAAAGGACCATGAGGGAAAGCTCATGTGCAAACCCATCTTTTCCAAGATCGTTTCGCTGTTCGCGGAGCACAACGACCTGCAGTATGCTGCTCCTGGGGGCCTGATCGGTGCGGATACTTCTTTTTAATTCCTGCCTGTTTGAAGCTCCGGGTGCGAGAGGCAGGGCTGGGAGACGCGGGATGATTTGACCGTGTGCTTCACTGTGTCACAGGTGTGGGCACAAAGATCGACCCGACGCTGTGCCGAGCGGATCGCATGGTGGGCCAGGTCCTGGGCGCTGTGGGGGCGCTGCCCGAGATCTTCACCGAGCTGGAGATCTCCTTCTTCCTGCTGCGCAGGCTGCTGGGCGTGCGCACTGAGGGGGACAAAAAGGCGGCCAAGGTGTGTGAAGCTGCGTGAGGCTCTGGCCTCGCTAACTGTCACAACAACGTGGATAAAAATAAAAATCCTCAGACCTCGGAACCAGAGCTACTGCAAACCTGTAGTGAAACACGTTGAACAAAGAGGCACACAGCAGGCCTAGACAGAAGATCAAACAGGAGAGGAATGAAGATGTATCTGCGGCTCTGAGCTGCTGTGAGCTGAGGGGGAGCCCTCCAGGGAAAAAAGATTTTCCAGATAAATTATATTTAAGAAACTCAATCGCGTTACCACTGTTTAACACTTTATTACAACTCACCAAAACAAGGCTGACCCAAAAAGGACTGCTTCTTTCTGCCTTGCTTAACTCTTTCCACATGCAATATCAGGTTGATCTAGCAGTTCGTTATTTTAACCATCGTAAGCCGTGGAAGCATTCGGCGAGATTAAGGATTAAAATCATGACTTGGAAAAAGTTCAGCGTATACCAAAGGTTTTTAGTGTGGATCAAGAATTCTCCCTGGAGAACCAGCTGCAGTGTTTTCAGTTCTGGTTAGACTCTCATCTTGTAGTGGCAAAGACTGAGAGAGCCAGGTTATCTTTGTATGCCCCATGTATGGAAACGGATTATAGCGCTACTAGTTGAAAGCAGGCTTTTGTTTGTGCTAGTAGTGGTCTGTGAAACCTTAAGTGTTTTTGTAACAAACTCCTTTAGGTTTAGTGTCCCAAGTATTTAACTTTTGCAGCCTCTCATACACAGCCTAGCAGTGCTTTGGAGATGTTTTGGTCATCCTTGCTGTGGTGTGAAATGTGTTGGGATACGCACACAGCGAGTAGCAGTGTGCTGCCCTCGTCTCGAATGTGCAGATTCACAGCGCAGTTAAATTGCGGAGAAGCCGCCACCCCTCAGAATCTAGTATTTGTTCATTATTGTGTTCTTATGATTGAAAATCAAATCTCCCCCCCCCCCCCCGGCCTCAGGTACAAAAGCTGTCCAAGAACGAGGTGCTGATGGTGAACATCGGCTCGCTGTCGACGGGGGGCAGAGTCAGCGCGGTGAAGGCCGATCTGGCCAAGATCGTGCTGACGAATCCCGTCTGCACCGAGGCGGGGGAGAAGATCGCCCTCAGCCGGAGAGTGGAGAAGCACTGGCGGTGAGTTTTCTTTACCTCCTGCCTCTTTTTAGCCTCTGTTGTTTTTCCGGACTGTACCAACCCCTCCCTGAAAGATCCCTGAAAGAACAAGTTCCTCAGATCTACTGTAGGGGGCTCTTCACCTGTTAGCTGCGTGAGTGCCCTGCAGCCTTGATAAAAGATGTTGCAATAGTTTCATAGTTTTATGAGAAGTATTTTGTAAGGACATAACCATACCAGCAAGTACGCTATTGTTACTAGCCATATAGTAGTTAACATGCTTTTGACATAACTGCATGCTCTGAATGCGAGTCCTCTAATTTCTCTCTTCGCCTGTTTGCTTTTTTGTTACCAGTTTGATCGGCTGGGGCCAGATAAGGAGAGGTGTGACGATCAAGCCCACGGTGGACGACGACTGATGCGTGGCCTTAACCGGCTGAATATATATATACGTACACACCACCCAAGTCATCTGTTCAGAACCACGGAGCTCTCCGCAGAATGCAAGCTGACTGTCTGGACTGGAATCATAGGGTTCTGCTTTTTAAATGGAATTGTTTAACTCCCATAACAGATTTGCATAATTTATACACACAACAGAGGTTAGTTTTGGGATCACAGAGGTTTGATAGTATGTCAACACCTATCAACGAAATCCATTAAAAAAATCTTTTGAACAAACGTTTGGTGCCTTGGTCTTCTGTTATAATAAACACGTGGATGGTGTTTTTTGGTAATAATGGATGTTAATATCAGATTTTATAAAACTGTAACTTCGGAAACCACAGGTTTGCTCTTTTCCAATGTTTTTTTTTTTCTTCACACAAAATACTGTAATAGGGCAACTGCCTTTAATCTAAGTCACATTTGACGCCTTCTCAGGAGGTGTTGGTGGACTTCTGCAAATCCTGTTGATTAATAAGCCGTTTTCTGTATTAATTCTAAAATGACAGTTACCTGGAATCGGCTAATTTAGACCTGGTGAGAGAGAGGTGTCTGTTTAGTCAAGTAGGTTGGGGGTGTTGATAGAGCTCTGTTTTCTGAAATGCAATGTGTTTATCTTAATGCATTGGAGAAGTCATCTAATTTTTTTTTAAAAAAGGCGGAGAACGTTTTAACGTTTTAAACTGCCAAGGGTCTTGTTTAAGAAGAGCGTTTGCCATCTTGAAACAGGATTTGTCTGGTAATACGGTATTTAGGTGTGTAGCAAAAGCAAACGATCTTGCACACGACAGAAATCTGTGTAAGCAGCACTTGCTGGTGACGGCGGATTCTTAAACACACTCAACTGGGCTGCAGAGCTGAATGATAACTCGGTGTATTCATAACTCGCCTCTTATTTTATTCCGCACCTGGGTCATTCCAGAATCATGAAGAATCTGAAGAGCTTAAATCAGTCTCACAAATATTTATGTTTAAGGCATGATCTTGAGTTATTTAAAGTGGCTGGATAATTTCCTGAGATCGGGATGAACTTAATGGGCCGAAAGGAGTCCCCTTGTTTATAAATAACTGCAATCAGTCTCCTAAATTAGTCTGAGGCTGATAGGGTGATGTTGCAGGGAAGATGAGGACAAAGCACGAAAAATTAATGCAAATGATGGCGTGAATACAGCGGAACTATAGTGATGGGATTTCGTCCTGGCTGAGAAACCGTTTAAGCATCAGCAAGCTGGTCACTTTACATATACTATATATTAATTAAAAAAAAAAGTTTTGAAAAGAGACAACATTAAACCCCAAGAAACCTCTTGATATGTGATTCAATTACATCACCTCGGTGGATTTCTTCAAGACTACTGCAAACACTGACACTTTATTTAAAGTTGATCAAAAGACGCAATGCAATGGCTATGGTTAGTATAGTTGAGGAATTGGAGTACTTTTAAAATAAAATAATTGGTTTAAAAAGAATACGAATAAAAAAAACAGCTGCGTAGTTTATTTACTACACGGCCATTTATAATAAACAGTTCATTACACGTCTACGTATTTAATCCTAAATGTTTTAAATCCTACATTTGTGACACGTTAGTATAATTTAAATGCACGGAAAACTGGAACAATGTAAAACGTTTCAGACCCATAAATATACGATTGTATTACTATTTTAACATTAAATAGTTTCATTACCCATTACTTAAATGCGTCCTTTAAATAATAATAATATATATTTTTGCTTTTTAAAAATGTTTTACCAACATCTACGAAAAAATTCCACGTTAATAGCGTGGCCTTCCCACCGGTTTATTAAAACAAAATCACCGCCATGAACTCTTTGTCACAGGGCATACATTAAAACAAGAAAATTGTTCCGAGGCCTTGAAAAGCCGCAATACGGATCTGTAAAAATAAAAACATTCTCGCTGGTTCCTTTTTTTTTTTTGCGGGAATAATGCGGAGCAGCCCTCCGGCCTTGGCCTGCCCGGAGTGACGGCGCCGAGCAGCTTTCTCAATCCCCTTCCGCATTTTCCTACGGCTCTAAGGCAGTGACGTGGTGCTGACGGCGGGGCTGGCGGAGCTGGGGGCCGCTGCTCGGAGAGACTCGGCCCCTCCCTCCCTGCGCCTCAGCGGCCCGCCCCGCCGACACCAGCTCCCGATAGAGCCCAGCCCGAGTCTGGGGGAGCCGCGACGGCCTCGGGAAAGCCAGAGGACCAGGGGCAGCCACCCCGCCACGGTCACCGCACTGCTGGTATGTTTCGCACCGCGCTGGTGTGCTTTGCGCTACGACCCCCTCCCTTCTTAGGTGTGAAATGCGAGTTTTGGCCCTTTCTGTATTTTGTGTTTCTTTCCAAAAGCACGACGCGGGCTTTCCGGGCCTGGCCTTGGCTTAGCGTAGAGGCCCAGGCCGCAAGGAGGCCGCAGGTAGGCCTCTTCCGAGGAAAGGAGGGGGCGGGAGTGTTTCATCTTAGTCTGTTTTGGCGGGGTCCGCTTTTAATTGCTGGATGTTTTTTTGGGGAGGGGGACAGTAGATGTGTTGAGTGTTATTCAAGGTGGGGGTTTATTTTTTGTTTGGCAAAAAAAAACAACAAGTCGGTTGGTTGAGTTGAACGGAGAGAGCGGAGGCCCCGGTCGAGAAACCAAGATGGCGATCGTGTTCGGGTTTTGTTGTTGTTATTTTTTTTTTTACGGAAGTGTGATAGGAGGAGCAGATTAGGCGCCATTTTACTAGCTCCGTGTTTTACAGCCTATGCGAGAAATATACAGAAGGGGGCCCGGAGCATCTGCTAACGTAGCCGTTTGGACAGGCGGTGTGGGCGGGGGCAGACATGATCTGAGCGCCAGCTGTCATCCGCGACTTCTGCTACACTTGTTATTAATAAGGAGGTCTCCTCCACCGTCAGTGAACGTATACCTCTAACAACCTGTTTACTAACAACATTGCTGCACTGGATAGAATAAAGCTGCAGTTTCAGTTTAATTGCTACAGTATGGACAGGTGACATTACCTGTCATTTGTGTGCACCTGGGCATTCTGTCATATATATGGACTCGTAACGTTTTTTTTAAATATATGAGATCTTATTTCATAATATGTTGTTCAGTTATAGTTCGATTTTACAAATGTTTGACAGGTTAACAGCACAGTGACAGTTCTCAGTAATGGGTTCATGAATCCAATATTGGTTTCAACAGCCAGGCACACATTCCACATATGAATATTTTTAACAATTCAATTGGTTCGATCCAATGATTTCGTGCATGCCACTAACACAGGGACAGTGTTAATTCCCCATTCACATGTGTACATTAGGTTCGGACTTAGTTAATGTGTTCTACAAAAGAACTCCCTCTAGTGATAGAGATAGATAAGACTTTGATAGATGCTTTATTGTCCACTACTGTGGACATTTGTCTTTGGCTTCTCCCACAGAAGTACGTAAGTCACATAAAATCACGTGAAATCACAATAATAGTATGTGATACATAAATAGGTGGATAAATAAATAGATAGAGGGGGAAGTATATTTACATACCTTAATTTAGTACTTTTATTGCAGTGATACTCAAGTTCAGCTCAAGTGATGCTTGAGGCTCCTCTGTAACTTTGGAGTTGTTCTCCATAACGCTTGTTCTTTTAACTAATGCTTATTTACTAATGTTTAAGAAAACCCACTATGGTACATTTTTCCTTTTGCTGCCCCAATGTTAATTATCCCAAAATGGACATAATAGGCCCATTGCAAAGTTAAAGCAATTTTCTCTTTGTGGATTTGAATGATTTTCTCCACTAGTGTGTATCACATTGTTCTGTACTGTCTTCTAATTCAACTTTTTAAAGGGGACAGTTGCCTCAATTGGATCTATCCCTAGAGCTTCTAGGGTTCACCTGTTATTAAGAATTTGTAGCTTTTCAAGTAAATATATGATTGAAACTGCAGGACAGAATTCATGTACATTCCAGTTCCAAGAGTTTGTGACCAGTTTGTTAATAACCGATGTGCCGTACCATTCATTTGCCTCTTAATGTCATAGAAAAACATGCTAATTTTATAGTTGTAGTTTTTTAGTCACTAGTGTTGATTTTACATGTAGTTTAGTGTTTCTGTACTATGTAGAAAAATACCGCAGTGCTGTTTGCAGAAATACCTTTCTTTTTACTGTATTTGAGCCAGGCTTTAATTCATTTTAAATCAGGCTGCAATGTATTGTTAGGATCCCACTGACAAATGAAGTGTCAAGACAATGGATGAAGATGTGACTGGGCTGGCACTGCATCCACAAGAGCCAAAGATCTTTTTCGATGGGTCAGGTAATTCTTCCAATTAATGGTTGTTTCCCTATAGGTGACAGATGTCCCGCTCTTGTGACTTTGATCCCAGTTTTAACGAACCTTTCAATTTCCTTTAAATATTATAATAATAATAATCTTTATTTTGTATAGCACCTTTAAAAGTAAATTTTCAAAGTGCCTTAGAGTGAGATAATTAACAAGGAGAATAGGTAACAAAATGAGCACAATTAAAAAACAAGGGTTTAGAACGCAGACATAATACAGGAAGGGGAAGACAAAGAACTGATTAAATAAAAGCCCTTCTGAAGAAGAAGGTTTTGAATCTGGGTTTGAAAGAGTTTAGGGAAGGTGACTCTGTGATATCCTCGGGGATAGAATAAGAGTTTTGGTTGCAGCAGGAGAAGGCCCTCTCGCCCATAGAGTGTAAATGGGCTTGGGGGACAGACAGGAGACCAGAACACCAGAATCAGACTAACACAGTTTGCAAAGTGGGGAGCAGGAAGACAGTCATTCAGGTACTGAGGTGCCAACCCATGAAGCCTTATAGGTGAGCTTGAGGGGTTTGAAAACACGAAACCTGACAGGAAGCCAGTGCAAGGACTCCAGGGCAGGGGTGACATGATCACTTGCACGTGACGGCTGCTGGATTCTGGACACACTGGAGTTTATTCAGAGTGGATTTAGAAACCTCAGAGACTAGGGCTTAGAAGTAGAAGATGTGGGGGGCGACAAGCTTTTCCAGCTGTACAGAGAAAGCCTCCTAGGCCCTCACCCACCTGATGAGCTGCACTGCTGCGCGTGAGCCTCCCAGGCCCGTGAGAGGTTGCGAAGCCTGCGGAGCGCCGTGGCGGGGGGCCGTGCCGTCCCTGTGACGATGCCGATCTGGTTCTCGCCAGCAGAGATGCAGGCGGCCGCCCACACGGACGAGGGCGAGATCGTCGTGGAGGTGCAGGAGACCGTGTTCGTGTCGGAGGCGGGCGGCGCGGGCGTGGCCGTGCACGGCTTCAGCCCCGAGGAGCTGGACCCGGTGGTCATCCAGGACGCCATCGAGAACGTCGTGGCCGAGTACGTGCAGTGCTCCGAGGCCGAGGGGCCGGGGGCCGTGCTCATCCCGGACGAGATGCTGGGAAGCGGCGCTCCTGAGGGGGTGTCCGCGGAGGCGTGCGTGATTCCCGCCGGAGGCCTGTCAGAGGCGGGGGGCGTGGTGCTCCACACCGGCGCCGCTCTGGCTGACATCCCGGTGGAGGCTCTGCAGGTGGACGTTGTTCCTGAAGAGGTGCTGGTGTCGGAATGCGACCCTGCGGGGGCCATCGGCGCCGAGCAGGACCGGACCGCCTGCGGGGACTACCTCATGATATCCCGTGAGTTCCCGGAGGAAGGCAGCTGGGAGAAGGAGTCCGAGGAAACGGGGGTTTGGGAAGCAATCGAGCCGTACCTCAGCTCTATCAGAGAGCCTTACCCTCTTCTGTGCACTAGATGTCAGTAAAAGCAGAGAAATTATTCGTTTTATCTTAGTAATGGGGACAGGTGCCTTGTTAATAGAGTTGAAGAGTTTTGCATTGTATCAGCAAGCACAAGCCCTTATGTCTTTAGTTTTATGTGTGCAGACCGTTGTGTGAAGAAATAATATCCTGCCGTGTCTCCCATTGGCTTCCAGTGGACGAGGCTGATAAAATTGTGCAGCACGGCAGTGGAGAGATCGCCGTGGACGCAGGGGCAGAGGAGCAGGCGCCCTCCCCCAAGGAGGACGGGGGGGAGGTTATAAAGGTGTACATCTTTAAGGCCGAGTCGGGGGAGGAAGACCTGGGTAAGGGACTCCAGGATTACTACCTGCCCAAGAGAAATTGGCTGGGAGCAGGTGTACGCGTTCAATAAAAGCTGGGGGTGCTGATGCTGATAATTATTAACTGCTTACACTTATATAGAGCTTATCTGGACACTCCACTCAAAAGTGCTTTACAGGTAATGGGGATCCCCTCCACCACCACCAGTGTGTAGCCCCCACCTGGATGATGCAAAACAGCAGCCATTGTGCGGCAGTCTGCTCCCCACACACCAGCTCTCAGTGGGGAGGAGAGCAGAGTGATGAAGCCAGTTCAGAGACGGGGATTATTAGGAGGCCATGATTGGTAAAGGCCAGGGGGAAATTTGGCCAGGGCACCCCTGCTCTTTTCGAAAACTGCCGCTGGTGTGACAATTCCACCCGAGTGGCAGGTAACCAAACCTCACAGACGAGCCCCCTTTTTTCTTTTCAACAGAGAGTGAGGTCTGGGCTCATACCCCAGTTTCTCTTGTGGGCAGAACAGTGGACGGCCAGTTGGCTTGAGCGTTTTTGCACACAGAGTTGTACTGTGGGTTTTCCAGGTGGCACGGTGGACATCGAGGAGAGCGACGCAGAGCACGACCACGGCGTTGGGCTGCTGGAGCAGTCGGGACACGGGACGAGAGAGAAGATGCTGTACGTGACTGTGGAGGGCTCCCAGCCCGATGAAGAAGACCTCAGTGAGTGCCTGAGTGTTTCAGTGAGGGCTGTCTAGGGCAAGAGCACACAAATCTGGTCCTGGAGTCTAGTCCAACTGAGCCTTTAATTGCCTAATTGAGCTCGTTTGCTTTATTGAAGTGCTTCTTTGTTCTTCTTATGCTGGCGATTTAGACAGACCTATAAATCCTGCTGGAAAGTGCTATTTCAGAGCAAGAATTGGGTACCCTGGTTTATAGTCAGCTGATATCATCAGGGCCAGGCAAGGTACTGGTTACTAACAACTAAACAAGCAATTTGACCATTTATCATTTACAGCCTGTCTTGTGGTGTTCTCACACAAGACAAGCACATACTGTCGATTGTTGTCCTTACTGTGAAAATAGTTATTTTAAAACAAAGGAGAGGAAAAAAATAATTTTAATATTTTTTAATAATATTAAATTTAATATTATTTGATTGTAACCTAGAGCATACACTATATAAAACCCCTTGTGTTTTAATACATCTTCTAGGTAATTCACTAAGCTTGCGTTTTAAGAACGGCTGCGTGATTCTTTCAGAAGGTGTGTTCTTCCAATCGTTTGCTTAGTGTACATCCACTCCGTTTGGAATCGCCAGCTGTTTTTAAGATTCAGCTCTTCTGGCATCGACTAATTCCAAGCATGCAAATAATGTTTCCCCCCCCGTCTCTCTTACCCAGATGCGGCTGAGGTGGGGGGCGAGGTGTACATGGAGGTGGTCGTTGGTGGAGAGGAGGCGATGACACACGAGCAGCAGTACGACAACACGGTCCTGAGCAAAGACTTCATGCCCGTCGCCTGGGCCGCTGCTTACGGTCAGTGTGCGCGCGTGTTTTTTTCCGTTCGGCGAGAGTCTGTTGCGGGAACGGTGCTGGTTCAGACGTTTCTGCGATGGTTATTAAATCCAGACCCGTCCGCGCCGGCTCGCTGCCCGGTGTCACCCCTGGGTCCCGTTGACAGGTAACGACGAGAGCGAGGCCTGTGAGAACAGGAACGGGGCTGCCAGCGCCCTGCTGCACATCGACGAGTCCGGCAGCGCTGGGAAGGGGGCGAAGCAGAAGACCAAACGCAGGAAGAAGATTGATGCCAGGCAGTTCCAGACAGGTATTATCAAACAGCAGGGTTTCCATTGGCTCTTTCACGCATGTAAACCTTTCCTGTCTGATTTTAACAAGTTACTGCCTTCTCAGTTCTTTGATTTTGAGATTTTTGCACTGCTCGTTGCTGTCTTGTCTGGTGTGCGTTGGGGTGGTTTGCGTAGATGTGTTGGGGGGGAAGCTGATTGTTACTGTCTCGCCGAACCCGATTCCGTGCAGATGGTTGCTGTGGCAATAAATTCTTGAATGAATGAGTCCTGTGGTTATGTAGGGCAGTTTATTAAGAGGAATAAAAATATTTCCTTTCCATTGATTTCCCTCTTCCCTCTCCCCCCGTAGCCATTATAATCGGGCCTTACGGGCAGCCCCTGACCGTGTATCCCTGCGTCCTGTGTGGGAAGAAGTTCAAGTCCCGGGGGTTTCTCAGGAGGCACATGAAGAACCACCACGAGGTCCTGAACAAGAAGAAGTACCAGTGCACGGACTGCGACTTCACCACCAACAAGAAGGCCAGCCTGCACAACCACATGGAGGTGCACAAGCTGACCGGCAAAGCCGAGAAGGCCGTCGAGTGCGAGGACTGCGGCAAGGAGTTCTCCCACGCCGGCGCGCTCTACACCCACAAGATGGTGCACAGGGACAAAGGCGCCACCAAGATGCACAAGTGCAAGTTCTGCGACTACGAGACGGCGGAGCAGGGCCTGCTGAACCGCCACCTGCTGGCCGTGCACAGCAAGAACTTCCCCCACATCTGCGTGGAGTGCGGGAAGGGCTTCCGGCACCCCTCGGAGCTGAAGAAGCACATGAGGACCCACACGGGCGAGAAGCCCTACCAGTGCCTGTACTGCGAGTACAAGTCGGCCGACTCCTCCAACCTCAAGACGCACGTAAAGACTAAGCACAGCAAGGAGATGCCCTACAAGTGCGAGCGCTGCTTCCAGACCTTCCCGGAGGCCGAGGAGCTGCTGCACCACGCCCTCAGCCACGAGGAGGCCAAGACGCACCAGTGCGCCCACTGCGACCACAAGAGCTCCAACTCCAGCGACCTGAAGCGGCACGTCATCTCCGTGCACACCAAGGACTACCCGCACAAGTGCGATGTCTGCGGCAAGGGCTTCCACCGGCCCTCCGAGCTCAAGAAGCACATGGCGGCGCACCGCAGCAAGAAGGTCCACCAGTGCCGGCACTGCAGCTTCAAGATCTCCGACCCCTTCGTCCTCAGCCGGCACATCCTCTCGGTCCACACCAAGGACCAGCCCTACCCCGGCAAGCGCCGCAGGAAGCCCTTCGGGCCGCGGGGCGAGCTGAAGAAGGGCGGCGGCAAGGCGCACCGGGAGCGCCGCGTCTATCAGTGCCAGTACTGCGACTACAGCACCGGCGACGCCTCGGGCTTCAAGCGCCACGTCATCTCCATCCACACCAAGGACTACCCGCACCGCTGCGAGTACTGCAGCAAGGGCTTCCGCCGGCCCTCCGAGAAGAACCAGCACATCATGAGGCACCACAAGGACATGGTGCCCACGGACTGAGGGGGCCGGCCCGGCTCTCGTGCTCATGTTGGGAACGGGGCGGGGGGCGGCCCGGCCCGGCCCGGCCCCATGCCGACTCGCGCGCGGCGCCGAGGGCCCTGCCCCGAGAGCTGCCCGCTGACAGGGCCTCAAGCATTACACAGGGTTGATCCGAGATCGCAGAGAGAGCACTTAGCTGGCTTCAAGTGTTTTGCACCTTAAAAGATCCCCATTTTTGTTCTCCCCCAGGGTTGTTGACTCGAATTGAAATCTCAGTGCGGGTGTATCTCACTGAAACCCTCCGTGACTTTCTTTGCTCTGTTGTTTCCCATGCTTCTTAGTTCTTTCTTCTTCTCCCTTATGGGATATTGCCTTGCCCACCGCTGTTGTTGATATGTTAACGTGTTAAGTATGTACATATGTGTCTTTGTGTAGATTATATATATATAGTGCTCACAGAAGTAGGGGATGTTGACAGATTCTTTTTAGTTGTGATGTCAGTTTTGGTCTCCCTGAGGTGGGGAAGTAGTGAACTCCCCAGTGGTCCCACTTCACCGCGTGGGTCGTTCGTCTTGTATACAGCGGGCCGACCACAGATGCGTTAGGGGCTTATTTTCCCACCCAGGTGTGCGTGGAGACAGCCCACAGAGAAGGTTTATGTGGCGGGTTTGCAGCAGCCTGCACTTTCCAGAAATGGAAAGGCGAAAGGCAGCTGGCACATTGCAGAGGTTTCAATGTGCCACAGTCTGTCGTTGTCCGGCTGTAGAGTCAGCAGTAACAAACTGGCACTGTGACTGATCTGCTGAGTGGGTCTCCTTGAATCCAGGATCCACTTGCGCTCAGCGGAGTTCTGAGGGACAGGTTCTGTTGCCTGGGGTCCGCTGATATAGCCGCACGTGCACAGGCTGATGCAGGCTGTAGCGGTGCTGAGCATTGCAACAGTGGTCCTGCCTGTGTTCTCTGGCGCGTCTCATTTCACAGCACGGTGGCCATCTTGTACGACTGGACAGACCCCCGCCAGACCCCAGCACTGAATCCACATGACCGGTAATCCCGTGACCAGCAGAGCTGACTTTCACGACCAGGTGACGCCTCCTGACCTCCCCTGTTGAACATCTCTGAGAACTGTGGCAGATGAGTTTAAGCTCAAGCGCCTCCCCTGCGGGGCCTTCAGAAACGGGGGTCTGCCTGCCAGAGGGGTGCAGCTGGAGCTCAGCAGGAGCACGAGGTGTGGCTGTTTCAGTTGCGCTCTCTTGAAGTTGAAGGATTTAGCGGGAAAGTTGGCCTAAAATCAGCTGGTCATGTGGCTTCCAGTTTGATTTGATTGCTTTAGTGGAACGATCACTTTAGTAGCTGGAGTGGGATGTTTCGGTTCTTTCATCTGTGCTGTGCTTGTGATTGCATATTGCATTATTTTGCAAGGACTAGAAGAGAGTGTCATTGAGGCAGTCTTCTCCAGTAGGTCTTGAAATTTGTTTGCCTTTTGTTACAGATGAAGTGGGTTGTTTTTAAAAGCAAAATGAGAAGCTGTCTACTCTGCATTTCCCAGGATTCCCTTGTGTAGTGAACAGCATGTCACAAATTCTGTTTCATGCTTAAAGGGGAACTTGAGGTCTTGAAATAAAGCAGTTATTTTAAATTTGGGGGGTGGGCATTGATTTTTGTTTTGAGCTGTAGAAGTAAATGGGGGTCTTGCACTCCTGTGTTTTATGCCTCTCTTCCAATATATTTCAATCCACGTTTTCCACATAGCTCTGTGTTTCCTGAACATCCAAACACTGAGATTGGGCTTTGTGAATGAAGAACCCCTTCATGTCTGATTAAAATTAGATTTGAAATAGTTTTAGTTTGCATCCTCTAAGGTTGTTCTGACATGTTTGCAGTAAAGTCTTTCTTCCTCGAGAGCTGACGCCCTTACTGAATGACCTCGGGGACTCTCTACAATGTGAATAACTCCACGGTGGTGTGCTGTCTGCAGCAGCGAAAACAAAACGCTGTTGTGTGTGATTGTTTAGTTGCAGTGTTGGACCCAGTGTTTCCTAGTTTCATATTTTCATAATGTGTATATACATGCTGGCTTTTGGTGTGGGAATGTTTTGGATTGTATTGGGGGGGGGGGAGTAAGAATAAGACATTTTACTTGATATATATTTTAAGAAATGTTAATTGTTGACATTAAATCTGTTTATAAAGGCAGTTCTGTTAAAGTTCTCTGAGTGATCTGGTGGGTGAATGAATGTGTGTGGCTTGAAACTCACTGGGACACGTTCTTGTAAAGCTTGCTCCGCCTTCCATACTGCCATGACATTACACAAACTGTATTCATGCTGAGCAGGCAGCTAGAATGTGTGCTTCAGTAATATACAAAAAAAACTTCTTTGTATGAAGTGGCTGGAGGGCTTCCTGACCCCAGACAGCTGCTCGGAGAGGCAGAGCTGCGCCGGGGCTCTGCTCAGGAGGGGGCTGCGGGTTTGAGTGCTCTGAACAAAGCAAGAAGATAAAAATGTCAGATGATGATCCCCAAGGCTGCAGAGGCCTTGGGTGTGTAGGAGGTGTGTGTGTGTGTGTAGGAAGCAGTAGGTGCCTGTCAGCTCTGCATCCTCACATTTTCTGCTTCCAATTCCCGGTTGGGAAGGCCATCTGGGTGGAGTCTGCGTGCTCTCCCCTGTGTCCATGTGTGTTTTACCCAGGTGCTCTACGTTTCTGCCTGCCTGCCTCCCAGAGACATGCTGGGCTAGTGTAACTGGCGTCCCCACAGGCTCCGTGGGTCTGTGTCCACTCTGCCGCGCCAGCGTCCCATCCAGAGCACGAGCCCGCCTTGGGCCTCTTTTCCTGCATCAGTATAAGTGTGCAAGCCAAACCTTTTCTGTGCTAGCTGTGGTACACAAGCATTTACACCAGCCGTCTGGAAAAAAATGTGCTGCACACAGGTCATATAACTTAGCAATTCATTTCAAATTGCCTAGGAGGATGGTGGTTGCTCAGCACTTAAAAAATACCTTAATTTCCTGCTGTTTCCTTTTTATATTTTTTTTTTTAGTTTTCGTTTGTGTTGGTTCACCTTTTTAACTAGGATATATAAGTTATTGTTTTGTACACAGATCCTCTTAAAATGTTCTCTATAGGTGTATGCTTTTAAGACAAAGCCAGAACTGTGTAATTGTAATGGATGTAATTGATATATTTGTAAAAGAGAAAAATTGTATAGAGAAAAGCAAATAAAGTTCAGAGTATTTTTCTTTGATGCATATTCCTTTAACACATAAAAATAAACATTACTAAAGGTAACAACAAATATTTCCATACAAATATTGTATGGAAAATAAATGTTTATAATGAAATAAATTGGACATAGACCACCATTGTATTATAAACATTTTTATTTAATGTATGACGGTTTTAAAGGTTTGAAAATGAGAGAAATAAGTTGAAATGAACCGTACACAAACTTGAACACAAACCGTGCAGCAGGAATGTGAATGTGAGCCAGGAGACCGAAGCGTGCTGAAGTCCACAGAGGACAGCTGACGGAGTTGAGTAATGGTGCTTTATTGTAGCCGGGCTCTGCATGTACAAACGCCAGGAGCCCAGGGGTCAAAGGTGGAGGGCGTGGCCACAAATCTTATCAACTTAAGTGCTCCATCCTAAAAAAACAGAAGAAAGATGTTCGAGTTGGTTAACTTAGAACATCTCAGTTTTTAATATATTGTCCATATGTGTCCACAGTTCTGACCAGTTGAAGCCCGGTGTTCCCATTATTGCAGTCTACTGATGAAATTCTTTCAGGGTTCTAGATGAGTTCTGAATGGTAACAGTTGATGGTGACGTTTCCATTGTGTGTCAGCGGGAACTGGTCGTTGTTCTAATCCTCTCGTTTCATCAAAGGCAAGCGAGGGTGACTTGGCACAAGCACATGGGGGCTTTCAGAGCGCATGTGACATTGCGGGGATCATCCGTTTTGGAGCCTGGACTCGGAACAGCTGGCTAGGTGCAGGAGTTCAGACAACCAGGTGACCTGACCAATTTATCATGTGCAGTGAAGAGTGAGGGGTTATTGTGGAGCCAAGCGTTTGTGAGGTACTGATGTCCTTTCACATGTCTAGAAACGCGGCTGTGGTAAGGGTTTAGGTTTTTCAGAACGAAAGTGAAGGTAGTCTTTCAGTGGAGGCGGGTGGCGAGTGAGTAATCTAAAACAGAAATGCTGCACAAGGAAAGTTTCTGCAGTCGTGCAGAAGTAAATATTGAGGGCGATTAGTGTTTAGGAAAAGCTATACCTAAAAGATAGATCGATAACGGCAAAGAAAAAAGATACCAACCTATGCGGCTTTTGGACTGCACTCCTCTGTAAGGGAAAAAAAAAATCACCGTCATTATCATCATCATCATCCTTGTTGAGGCTGTAAAATGAAGCGATTCAGATTTACCGTTCTGGGGCAGGATGACAATGTTGTCCTTCTCGATGCCCGTGTCCAGGCAGAACTGCTCGAACCTCTGCAGCAGCTCGGGCCTCAGGTCCAGGGTCCTGCCTGTCGGATCACACACCCGGATCAGTGCAGCATGGCCAGGCCGTGAGGCACAGCCTGACTGCTCAGCAAAACGAGTCGCCTCCTAGTTTCACTTCTGCCGTCTTCTCGCTCTGCAAGCTGTCCCTCGTGCTGTGCTGTGCTGTGCTGTGCTTCCCGTCTGAAGCCTTTTTTGGCCTTGATGTGAATGAGTTTCGGAATTGTGTCCCACAAGTCAATACGAAACGGGAAGAATGCGGTTCGTCGTTCAATGTGATCTGATTTAATTGTGTGCTGACGCATTCCTTCTGTGCATGACGTGAGTGCAGAATAGAGAATAGAAAATCATCCGTGTGATGAAATGGATATATATATATCTTAGCTTCTGAGTCGAGTTATTACATCAGGGCCGTGAACTGCGGTAAGCGGTGTGCTTTCCTGTGGCCTTTGTGTGCTTGCAGTGATGTATTCACAAGAGCCACGCAGGAAAGGCAAAGCCTATTTCTAGTTCAAACATGAAGACGAGGCACAGGGCAACCTGTCTGAGAAGCTGGAAGTTCAGCCTCCGTGCTAAGGAAGTCCTGAATTTTCACGCCGCAGGAACGCTTGATCCCTCTTGGCGAACGTTCCTGGATTTGAATTTCCAGGGATTGTTTCGGTTTACGCAGCACTAACGCGTGCTTTTAAGTCCGAGGTTGACTCCACGGGGGTGATGTGTGAGTGTCTCGTGCGTGGCCTGTACAAGCAGTCGAGAAGGGGGGCGGGTCTGCCGCGCTCTTACCGTACAGCTTGTTCAGGATGTCCGTGCGGCCGGCCTTGGTCTTGATTGTGTGGGTCAGGATGTACTCGTCGTATTTCACCTCCACCACTCGCAAGTCATTACTGTTGCCCCAGCCTGCGAAGAGGGACGCGGTACATTTATGCTGCTGGGAGCACGAACACCTGTCTTTCACTCTGGGAGGTTCATGTAGAAACATCTTACAAATCTGTTCTTGACAGTAGAGCAACCGCACTCTGTCGGCGCTAAGGGCTACATCCCCATCCCCTTCCTCCCTGGTACAGACGGGACACGGACTGGCAGGCAGAACACAATCCAGACCCTCCAGATCTCTGCTAAGGTGCAGATGAATGTGTTGTCTTTTGCTCAGCGTGCCTGACATGAAATGATCCACTTAGAGCTCATGTTCTAGTGACCTGCTGATGAAGCGCTTGTGCGGTCAGACGCCTGTGGGTGCAGGGCCGCAGGGGACGGGTGCTCACTCACGTTTGCTGTAGTAGGTGAAGCGGCCAGGGGTCTCTGTCTTTTGGGCCAGGTGGTTCATTTCCCAGCAAGTGCCGTCTGTCCTGCAGGAAACAGGGAGAAACAGAGGACTCGTTTACCCATCCCGGGACGGACAACCACAGATTCCTCCGGTCTTTACCACTCTGGTGCCGGCTATGGCTTAAATAATTACTCGGGTTAGCTTGAAAGCCTCTCTGTTGGATGAGACAGAAGAACTCGTGTTGTTTCTGCTTTTAGCTCTCTGCTTCTAAAGAGCTTGGACTTTCTGCTTTAAATGTAAAGACCTTTAAGCCAGTATAGGATGCACCGTGATGGCAGTACAATGCTCTCGACGCGAGAGAACAGTTTTCTCACTAGATTAGTCTCTAATTATATACATCCTCCGGTTTATAGGTGAGTCCCAGGAGCATGGGCAGAAATGCCTTCTAAAAGCAGGAATGAGTGACAGAGAAACTGGCACAAAAGGCAAAGAGGAGATGAAAGACGGCCAGCCTGGAAAGTCAGCCCACAAGCATGCCAGCCCACTCAGACATGCCCCTGTAAAAACACCAGAGCACGGTCGGACCTCGTTGAAGACTGCAGAAGCATGTTGCACCGGAGAGGGAGCGTGCCTGTGTGGTAAAGTAGGCGCGGTGGACTCACTTCCTGCTGCTGTAGCTCATGTCCATGTCCCCCTCTGCTGTGGGGGTCAGCACCATGATGCCCTGCTTCATGTCCGCCTTCTTCGACACAAACCAGTGGGCGTTGGTGGCAAAACCGATCAGGTGCCACTTCCCCGCACACTGCCCAGGAGAACAGGGAGGGATGCACTGGTTAGTAACACGCGTGAGGAAACTCTCACCTGGGCTGTGTGTCATCTCCAGTGAGCAGGACACAACTGCCCATAATCCCAGGGTGCAAACCTCCCAGAGGATAAGGTAACAGTAGCTTTTCAAAAACTTCTGGAGTGGGAAAATACTGAAGCAATTCGTGCGTTTATTTATGTTCTTGCATCTGGAAAGACTAAAACAGGTTTTGTGTCTGTAGTTGATCCACGGTGGTTAAATAGAACTAAAAACACTGGACAACCTAGATTTAGAAAGATCTGCTCTTGACAGCTATACATCGTTTCACTTTGAGAGGAGAGCACTGTTGCTCTGACTTTCCTGTCTTTCTAGACTGTGTCTATCAGAAGGACAGGCTCACCTGCTGCAGGTCGAAATCCTCGGGGGGCAGGACCTCTGCAGAGACCGCCAGCACGCACAGCAGGGCTCCTAGCATTCCCAGCATCCTGTTGCTCATCCTGGCCGGTGGGTTCAGAAGCTCTCGGAGGAATCGGGATGTGCTCAGAGAGTCGAGAGAGAGTCCTGTGTCCCGGCCCATTGAAGGAGTCCTTTATTTATACCAGAGCTGGAGCTGAGCTTACATAAAAAATCACCCCCCCCCCCACACACACACACCCACCCCTCTACCAATCTCCCGAAAGCCCAGCTCAAAACAGGCACCCCCACTCCCCCCCCGGGCTGAACTAATTGCAGGGGTTATACAACAGGCATGTTTGCAGCCCAACCCAGGCACTGCCTGAACAGACACAGCGGGGGATGACGATGAAGAGTCCCAGTGCTGTTTTTTTTGTTCCCCTCCCTCCCACAGCGATGCAGGTTCAGACAGGCCCAGAGCCGAAGCGGATCAGAGCTCTGCCTCCATCCCAGGCCCGGGTTCGAAGCTACTGCTGCCGCAGTTCGATCCGGTTCAAGTGGAATCGGAAGGAAAAGGTGCAGGAATTCCATAGGACTGTTCTTGGGCCATTGCTCAAGGTAAAGTTACAAGCGTGACATGGTGTGGGCTTATAAACAAGAGCCCATTTCACCTCCCAGCCGCGGTGAATCGCTCTGGTTTCGGACAATGAGAGTTTCCGGTGCAAACTAATCAGTCGCATGAGCAAAGCGCGTAAACAGCGTCAAAAAGTGAAGTATTGTGACGCATACGGCCAGCGTCGCAGGTTGTGCGAGCCGGCTTACCATCGCGGTGACGTCACCGCCCTTCCCTGCGAATAGCAGGGACCGCAGCGGCTGGCCTGAGGGGAGATCTCCCTTTGGCTCAACTGGCCGGGTCCCTGTTGAGTGACGCCTGAGGCCCGGGTTCGAGTCCCCAGCGGGGACATACTCCACTTTTTAATGTCTTTTTTTATGTCCATACAAATGGACATACTCCATTTGTATGTCAAGTGGACATACTCCAGTTTTCTTAATTGCTGCCCCTCAGTGGAATCATTAAAACTCGTCAACCTCGATACCGGATCCATGTATGCGATAAGAGATGTACGAATACATCAAGAATATCACAAGTACAGGCTGACATCATATGCTAGATATTCCTATGAACTAAAGGAGGAAAAAAAAAACGTGACTTCATTTATAATTATACAGTTAGTGTGCTTACTGTAATGTTACCCTAAAATTCTATATCTTGAAAACAACACACCATCCAAGTACCCAACCTTAGACATGCAATAGTGTAACCACTCACGCACGCTGGATCTCCAAGACAAACATATAAACGTGTTTGGGAATATAGGCTCAAGTGTCACCATTATCCAAAGACTGAACACAAGCTAGTAATTATTATTTAAAGATGATGGATTTTTATCCCGCGGTCAATAATAACAAGGGGTATGAGTTGAGAAACGCAACTGTTTGACAAAATCAAATCATTCTGGTTTGTTTTTTTTCCCAGTTGTGACTTTTAAATACACACCCACACGCGCGAGTGCAGGCACTAAAAAAACAACCTCACCAACAGGACAAAAAACCGCCCTCCAGGACGTTCTGCTGCGAAAAAAGCTCTCATGATTTAGCAAGCCGGAGATAATAAAACAGACTGTTGTGCTGTCAGCTCTTTATTGGGTAAACAGAATTCCTGAGCAGCACGGCGGGTTTTTACATAACCTGGCCGGCAGACGGAACGCAAGCTAGGTGGTCTGTCCAAGGAAAGACCCCAGCAGAGAGGAGCTGAGACTGCAGCTAGCGCCGCTACTATAATAGAAAATAGCGGTCACATTTGTCTTTCTGTCTGTGTGGTGTTTTTTTAGCCTAATAAAAACAACAACAAAGCAGTTGAAGCTAAGGGTTTAGAGGGTTGCCGTATAAAACTCTTCATTTTCGTTTTGACTTTTGAGCTCATGTCGTTAAGTCCATCGGCGCTGCCGGCATTCCACATTCACAAACCTGCGATAGAATCAATAGAAAACAACGTTTTAAAAAGGGGGGGGGGGGGCTGCTGATAGCGTGTTTATTTTTTTAAAAAAGGCAAGATACTTATATATACACACACACACACAAGATTAAAAAAAACTGCTGAGACACCATGAAAAGAGCAGGAGAACTCCCAGACACACGTGTGCCGGGATAGCGTGATCTGTGCGGGCCGAGCCGCGAGCCGGAGGAATTCGCCCCGGGCGCCGTGGGAGCCTCTGCTGGCAGAGGGCACGGTTCTTGTATAGCTTCACCTTGTCACGCCACTGTCTGCACCGCCAAGACCTGGGAGCTCTAGTCTCTTAACACGCACCAGCCAGGGGCGCTACCTGCACCTACTGTACAGCACACAATTCCAGTACGAAGAACCCTAGATCATTACAATCCCCACCATAACATCATCAGCAACCCTAATTGTTACTGCTGTGTTATTGCTTTTAACGGCTGAACAGAAGCACTTCACACACAGAAGAGCACAGCAGGGATGCACTCATAGTTTCCACTTGTGTCCTGTGGTGGGTGGTCCTCTCCGGCCCCGCCTATCAGACGTGACAGTCCACTCTGCCTGTGCAGTTCCACCTGGCCAGCGGCTTTAGACAACCACTTCGTCCAGTCGGGGAGCAGGCTGGGCCGGAGTCTCACCTGGCCCACGCCTGGCACAAGGCCGGTTGTCGCGACGTTTCTTGTTTTTTTTAAAAAGGTCGGGCCGACGCTATAGCAACGTGTGGGCTTGGCGTAGAGAAAAATGGGTAAAAAAAAATTCTAGAAACCAGAAGTGTCACTCACGCAGGATGTGGAATTCGTCCGCCGACTCGCAAAAGCCTGCGAATGGAGAAAGCAGTGTCAGTGCTGGGCCTCCTGTCCCACCGAAGCAATTGAAACACTGAGGGAGCCCACCTGCTGCCCCCTGTGGCAGTGTGAACACCTTGGCTGCGTTGGCACACCCTGTGAACCCACCTGAAGCTCACTGCATCGCTCTGTCTCCCAGCTGCAGGTGGGCCCCCCAGGTATCAGACGTACAGTATAGTTCCAGACACGTGTTGGGATTTCATCCAGCTACGTTCAGGAATCACTTACTGTAGGGCACTACGGGATGTTGGTGGGCTGACGTCTATCCCAGGCCACAAGGCAGGCATGAGGTGGAACATGCAGGCTCCACACAGAGGGTATCCCAATCTGCAACCCAGAGCTGAAGCACCTTCACACCACCGTGCTGCAGCTTTGGGATCTTCATTGAATTTTAAAAATGCAACTTCCTCTACAATGAATGTGTGCCAGTGGGCTAGTTTCGGTGTTAGCTGGCGTGTGTGTGTTTATGAAGTGTAACAGGAGTGTGTTAGGCAGCAGGTGAGCTGCTAGTGAACGTCTCTCTGGAGTGCGGTGCTGGGAAGGTCGACCGCGGGCTGCCAGGCGCACGCTCACCGTATTTGGGGAAGTAATAAACTGAGTCGATGCTGATCTTTTGGTCTTGGGCTAAATCCTCATACATGTTAAGGATGTCTTCTGGGATCTCTGTCGACCGCCCTGAGGAAGAAGAGAGGAGATCAGAGGCCGTCTCTTACTGTGGCCATGCGTAAAGGGGCGTGCCGTGTCTCACAGCTTAGTGTCAATAGACCTGTGCGAGCCAGGCCTCAGGACCAGGGAGGGCGAGATCAGTTCGGGCTGTACGCCTGTCTGTGGGCCCTGTGTCAGGTCCTGGTCCTCACTAACACAACACTAACACGGTCCTCTCTGAGGTCAGTTAAACACCAACCACTCTCACCTGCTGTTTGTGCAGATGAACAAGTAAAGGTTTATTCCATGCTGAAAAGAGAAGAAAAGAAACACAATGTTTCGGCTGTGGAGCCTTCTTCAAAGAAGAAGAATAAACCTTAACTTGTTCGTTTGTGGCCTACGCATGCTGACGCAGCTCCTTACTTGAACTAAGTTTGTGCAGGCTACACTGCTGAATCCCTTTCTCTTTCTGCAACGGTGAAGCGTGCGGCGGGTCCGAGCTCAGTTTGATATAAGGTTGAAACAGGTTTATTATGGAGCCCCCTGGAGAGAAAGGCAGCCCTGCTTGGCTTTGAAAGCCAGGCTTTGCCAAGTTTTTTTATACAGCTGCACTTGGTGTTGAGGAATGCTGTGTTCAGAAAGAAAGCATATTTGCACACTTATTAACACGCGTCATACAATGATAATATTCAAACACTAGAACGCAAAAGGCTTCACAAGCTGTTAAACACCTTCTCAGGTGTGGCTATTGTCTCTACCCACCGTACAGCTTGATGGTGATCTTGCGCCGCTTCTGGTAATACAGGATGGCGTAGCCACTGTAGTCCGTCTTGGCGACCACAATGTTGACGTTATTGGATGTCCCGGGGCCTGAGGAGTGAGACTTGGCAAGTAGCAGCATGTGCTTCTGTGTTAGTATCTCGGAGTTCAATGTCAGTCAGTCAACCGATTTTAGCTTTGCTGTAGTGCCCTTTGTAGGAGTTTGTCACCGAGAATCACACAACCTGCTGTGAATGGCGCTGATGTGATGGAGCTCTCCTTGGTCATGAGCCTCACCTGAACAGTGGGTGCATACCCACTGTGCACATAGAGAATCCTTGAATAAGACTGATTTCTGCAGCAGACGGAGGAGTGCTCTATTACCTGACCACATCACGCGACAGTAACATTGCAATGTCAAAGCTACAGTTTGTAATGCAATAACATCCCCGACGAATGTGCAATTAAAAGCATCAGTCAGATTTTGGGAACTGCACCCTAAGGTTTAGCACCAGTGGTCTATGAGAAACATCCAGAAAGATACAAAGTGAAAACTTGATCTGTTATTTTCGGTTTTGTCATTTGGTCAAGATGTTTATACTCGCAGTATCCCGTGTGTATTCTGTGTGTATATTGTGTGTACTGTAGATGCCCTCCTCAGCTCGTCCTCCTGGAGGAGGCTCTGTGCAAAGAGCCCTGGGCTGCCCCGGCAGCCAGTATCGAGTCCCTCTGGGGAGCACGGTCCTGTGAAGGCAGACTGACCTTTGAGAAGGAACCGGCCCTTGGTTGTGGTGAGATGGTACTCCTGGTGAATGTCCCAGCACTGCAGATCCCTGTGCGCACACACACACACAAAGAGAAAACACACTTTCTCACCCAGATTCCCCTTGTAATACGACAGCAAAGCACCAGGACTGCCGAAGTTCTGCAAAGTATTAGATTGTAGATCTAATTAGATTAGATTTATTGATCAGCACTGAGGTTAAATGCTCACAACATGCTTTTGAGTTGAAATAATGATGGACGGTCTTTTTTAAGAATAATACATAATTACATTACATAATTTTATAAGAGAGAGGGGCCACCAGCACTGAGCACTGCAGTGCTACTGGGCTCTGTCCCTGCCTGTGTGCAGCCATGAGACACTAGCAAACGAAGGAGGGATAACATGCAAATTCAACTACAAGCCTGATTCCTCCCGATTTAAAATGAGGCCCTGTTTGCACCCCAAACTGTTTATAACACATTTTTTAAAGTTCTGTTGCTATGACAGAACTCTCTTAGGAAATTTGACAATGTGGAGAAAAAGATGTGAAATTCTCTGAAAGTGAAGGCAGATGTACAGAATACACTGTGGGCTTTGGGCTTCCATGGGCATTACTGATCACATTTCTACCGCCATCTCCAGGCAAACGGGATCAAAATCTGATCCGTGAGTCTGCCAGAGAGGCTCACACACACACGCCCGGACCTGTGAGGTGAACTCAGCAGTCCTCTCCTGCACCCAATCCCATCTTTCCGGACTTGTGTTACACAAGACGAGCACAGGTGAAGGGAATATCTTTTGTGGTTACCAAACTGCTTGCTGAGGAACTTTTCCAGTTAGGACAGGTTTCACGAGAATAGAAGACAAAAACAAAATGAACAACTCCCAACTTCGATATGCACGTGAGGGGATTGGAACGCATCGGGTTAAGAAACTCAGAGCCTTTCCAATCTTTAGCTTCCAGCTCCAGTTAGTTCTGTATCAAGCGCTTTGAGAAGCCACCTTTAAAGGCGCTATATAAAATAAAGTTTATTATTATTATTATTATTATTATTAAACAACAGACTGGTGAAGAAATGTCTTTCTGTGACAACTAACTGGTGGTAAACTTGAGTATTCCCTATTTCTTTAATACATAACAATGCAGCCCTCATCGGGGCTACAGACATGGGCAGGGCTGAGACTGAGGTTGTGTTTAGAGATGTGTGTCCCCACCACAAGCTGCAGATACTCTGCAGTGGTGTAGACTAAGCGCTGAAAAAAACAGCAAGTTGTGGACACCAGTTACACTGGTGATTAAGGGCCCAGTTGGAACAGAGACCAGCAGAGACAGGGCTGAGAAGCACAGATGTAGGACAGTTTTAGAAATGGGTGAATTAAGAAAGTAAGGCACCCTCCCAGTGCCTTCGTCGCTACTGTCGTTCAGTGTTAAATGAAATGTTTGCCTTCCGGATTCAGCTTTTCATGGTGGGGTTGCCCAGCTTGTGCTGTCTGTACTTACAGCTTTCTCAGTGTGCTCACAGACAGGAGGGACTTGGCGGAGGCCTGGGGAGGCTTGGGGGGCACTTTCAGGGTTATGGTGGTGCCCTCCAGCACCGTGTTACTCTGTCGGAGAGACTCGCACTCCGACGCCACAGCGATCAGGAACCACTTCCCTGACATCTGCCGAGAGAGAGAGAGAGAGAATAATCATAAGAAAGCTCCAGATACCTATCAAGGAACAGAAAACCCAGTACTGTGAAAATGAACAAAACCTACTGTATTTTTTTAATTAACTGATTATGGAAATTGATTATCCAGATAGTGTGTTTGCCAGGATGCTACTCTGGAGAAAACGACTTTGAATTACATCTCGCTGACATGTCTGATTGACCTCATAAAGGAGAGGTTCATTCTACTCTGAAAACATTTTCTTCAAGTGTGAGGTGTATCACAAAAGAGCATCTATTCATTCTTTCTGGTTTTCAGAGTGGAATTAACCTTTACTTGTTTTTGTGGCCAACACGTGCTGACACAGCTCCCCGCTTGAAGCTCATTCAGAAAAGCCTCTGCACAGTCACAGCCTTGTTCCTGGAGTGTGGTGGAGCCATCTTGTTTACATCCTGTGTGACATGAGTCACCTGGCTGAAGACATCACTCGAAACACTTAAGCTAAGCAGGTAAGCTTTAGGATCACCCGTACATTGACATACATACATTGACCCCCAGCTGTGTCTCTGTGAGTCTCATGGAGAGCAAGCTGGGGTATGCGAAAAGACAAATTCCTAATGCAAGAAATTGTATTTGGTCAATAAAGTGATCTTATCTAAGTGATTGACGCCTCTCACAGTGGGGCTCCAGGCAGTGCGTACAGTACCTGGTCCAGGTTGAAGTCCTCCTTGATGGCGATCTTGTCGATGGGGCTCTCCTGCTGTCTCCGCCTGCTGGGCCGTGCGGCTCCCCCTGTGTCCGGCAGACACAGCGCCCACACGGCCAGCACAAGCATGCAGCAGACCTCGGCCATCCCTCGGCTCGTGGAGATGAGGCAAGTCCTGCTCTGTCCCGCCTCTATCACTTCCTACCTTTAGTCCTCAGCGTGTCTGTCCCCTGCTCTCTCACTCTCACTCTTCCTCTTCCTCACTTTGTCAAGCCCACTGTCCTTCTGTCTCTGTGCAGCTTCTTCCTTGTGTCTCTTTCTGGCCTGACAAGGGGGGAATCTGACCTTTAGCAAAGCAAACAGAGATTGCTTATTTACAGAAACAGGCCCATGACTCCCGAGTGTATGATTAATCCAGATAGGTGAGATTAGGGGCAGGGATGCATTTCAAAATTCCCCTTGAAGAATTTTTGGGGGGCTTTGTCCATTTCTGTTGGATCTGAAGAGCTGCTTCCTGTGTGGCAGGGGTAACACTGGGAGTTTTTCATTTCTAACCACAATCCTGCAAAGGAGATCAGGACTTCACCTCCTTATCTATGCCATTGAATTCAGTAGACTTTTGGCAGTGCTGAGTTATGGTGCTCTTCAGTATCGAAACCAGCTCCACATCTCAAAAGCAACTGGAATTGGACTTTTATTACATCAGTGGCACTTCTGTGCTTTTAATATCAACACCTGAGTCAGGCTCTGCATCTAAGAGTCCGTGCGGGCTGTATTTGTGCTGGTGATTCACACAGGTCACCTCTGCGTCTGGGCTATCATTTATGACAAAGCCATGCTCTGGTGCTCCTGGCACTCTTGTCCAGGTCTGCCAATATTCCTTTGCTAAAAATTTTGAAAAGTTTTTACTGTGAGGGTTGGGGTTTTGAAAGCTATCAAAACACGAGTGAAAACAGCAGCGTGTTCTGAGCCTCCTCCGTGTATATGGCGCCCTCTATAGTGATCCAGTGGCACTGCAGTCATGCTCTAAATTCTGGACATACTGTACTGCATCTGATCTGAAAGATAAGGACACAAACAGTGGAGAGCAGACCTAAGGGTTTATGGCTCTGTTAAATAACGATTGTAGACTGTTAATAGAATACAGACTAGAAAGAGTTTAACTTCTTTATAAAGAATGTTAAAGGAAGACATTAAAGGAAGGAAACTGAATGCTACTGATCGTGTATTGCTTTTTAACTTTTTAACAGAGAAAAAACTGTAAAATGACAGCAGTTAAGCAGTGTGTGGTAAATGTAGTGCCAAAATTGGCGAGTGAAAGTATATTCTGCTTCTAAATTCTGTATTCTGTTACTTGACTGAGAATTTTATTTCAGCTTTTTTATTTCAGTTTTTTCTAGCTGGATGGATTTTCAGCTGTTTTTTTCAGCTGGTTGAAATCACCCATGCCAATGTCAGTGTTAAGGAAGTCAGGTTTGGGGATTTCTGAGAGCCTCACACAGCATTAGTGCAACTGTTTTTTTCCATTGCATTCTTGAAAATGAGGCATATTTTGTACATTTTCAATGCTAAAAAACAGCTGGATCTACAATTGTGCTGTCATTCAAATGCACCATATGTTAGTGGCTGAAACTAACAGATCGGACTCAGTCTGAAATAGAATTGTTTCCCTTAATGAATACGACATAGTGAATCCTACAACAAATGTTTCAGCACCTCAACATGATGCATTCTACGGTTCAGACAACAGAATTGTCACAGTAGTGTGGATTGAAGCTGTGTGAACAGTACAGCACAGTACTGGCTGGTCATGACTGACGACAGCTCCCTTAGCCCTGTGCATTCTCACTGGGGTGTTTCAGCTTCACAGAGGCTGAATCCTGAACATGGAGAGCTTCCTCAGCTGCACAGAAGTACCCAGGACAGGAGGACCCGCTCAGGGAAGACATACTGTAGCGCTCCGGGGTTCATGGGAGTATGCATCCTCACCGCTGCCGCCTCAGGTCGGCCCCCCACCGTCGGGGACTTGAACCCGGGCCTCTGGCATCAGTCAACAGGGACCCGGCCAGTTGAGCTAAAGGGAGATCTCCCCATCAGCCCGGCGGCTGCGGTCCCTGCAATTCACAGGGAAGGGCGGTGACGTCACCGCGCTGGTAAGCCGGCTCGCACAACCTGCGATGCTGGCCGTGTGCGTCACAATATTAAACCTGTGCCAGTAGAGTAGCACGGTGGCCCAGTGGTTACAATTGCTGTCTTGCAGTGCGGGGGCCCTGGATACAATTCCTGGGGTGCTAACTGTGTGAAGTTTGTACGTTTTCCCTGTGTTCATGTGGGTTTCCATCCACAGTCCAGAGACATGCTGGTAGGTTACTTGGGTTCTGGGAAAATTGGCCCTGGTATGAGTGTGTCTGTGTGTGCCCCATGATGGACTGGTGTCCCGTCCAGGGTGTACCCTGCCTTGTGCCTGTTTCTGCCAGGTTAGTCTCGGGTTGCACTGCGACCCTTTACTGGATAAAGCTGGTTAGAAAATACATGGATGGAAGTACACCTGTGTCCTCTGGTGCTGCTGCCTCTCCTTCAGCTGAAGGAATTCACAGTTCTAAGCTACCTGTACCTTCTTTGTGAGATTCTGATCTATGTTGATCTGATACAGCAGATAATTTCCACAGGCTTTGACACCGGGTTCCTGATAACACTGGAGAGACTAGAATCGCTTTGGATAAACCGCAGTGAAGTTCAAACAGGGAAATAGATTTGAATTTCTGTAAAGAGGGGTGACTTTGAATCAGCTAATAGATACACACTTTTATTTTAACTAAGTGCTTAAACCGTCAAATCAAATGATTAATAAAATCGAATTTTAATGTCTTTAATTCACAACACATGTAAGCAATATAATCTTAGCGTATATGCATTTAATTATAGTCGACACAAGTTTAGTTCACTGTATAAAATGAAGCACACCCTACTTTAAATAATTAAACCAACCAAAATTCAAATGAAATAAACAGCATGCAGGTTTGCACTCACAAGTAATTTTTCTCAGTATTATAAAATTTCTCGTTTCTCTCTACAACTTGTATATGGAATAGCAGATAGCATAGCATACATAGTTCAAGTAGGGAGCTGTGTCAGCAGGCGCAGGCTGCAAAGGAACAAGTAAAAGTTTATTCCCCGCTGAAGAGAGAAGAAAAGAAACAACGTTTCGGCTGTGGAGTCTTCTTTGGGTGTGTGACAGCCGAACACCTTTACTTGTTCCTTTGCAGATGCATTAATTCGTACTTTGTGGATCAATCAGTTACAGAAATTCAATAAAGCGTGGCCTTCCTGGACTCCGCAGTAAAATGCCTTTTAAAAGCATCAAGCACTTACTGTTGAGATTCTTTTAATAGTTTATCAACTGCAGTAATAAAATGTAAATCGCAGAAAAAAAAATGTCAATTGTCATTTTAGCACCAACATGTTCCAAAAGCTGTTGGTGAACTGACAATTGTCACACAATAAACTCGAATCCACTATCAGTCAACTCAAGCCCGTCACCGACCGCAGTCGCAGTAGCAGCACACTGAGCGGGTGGTGCCAGGTGGTCCAGTCACCCCTTTCAATAATAATAATAATAACAACATCACTTTATTAACCCTTTACAATTTCTTGTATTAGGAATTATCTTTTCACACACCCCAGCTTGCTCTCCATGAGATACACAGACAGGGAGAGAAGCTGGGGGTCAGAGCGCAGGGTCAGCCATTGTATAGCACCCCTGGTGCAGCTGGGGTTAAGGGCCCTGCTCAGGTGCCCAGCGGAGTAGGATTCCTCTACCAGCCAGGGGATTTGAACCAGCAACCTTCCAGCCACAGGCACAGGTCCTGAGCCACAGAGCCACCGCTCCGCCCCTAAGCTTCTTCAGCTGCGCAGACTGGCTCACCCTGCGGGACTTCGGTTAAATGGGATACTTTCTAACGGGATCTTTTCTAAGCCTCTGCAGACCTATTAAAGATGTCGGTAACAATTCTGGAGCAGGGAAAGCTCAGAGCTGTAGTACTGCCTGACCCACAGGGTGACAGAGTGAGGGTTAGATCTTTTTTATAAAACATTACCCAAGGTGTCTGATATTGCTACCCCACTAAGGCTGAAGCTTGTTTGACTCCCTTGTCACAGAAAGTAGAAAACTTTCAGTGGCTTTGAAGAGGCAGAACCAGCCGAGTTCATAGCCCCTGATCAAACAAAACAACATGGCCCCCAGTGTCCCAAGACGGCCGTCAGTTTCTCAAGATGCCTGATGGTTTTTCCATATGGATGCTGGGTTCTCAGAAACGGCTGTCTCTTTCTCAAGGGAGATCAAGTCGAGGAGAAGAAGAGGCCACATTCTCTTTCTTCAATATGTTTTTATAAGGGGGAGCGGGTTTTGCTTATGTGACCACGATCCAGTAATGAAATGAGGAGGTTAATGGCCAGCAGTGAGTGCAGGTCTCTGCTCAAGCAAAATGCTTTAATTCCCATTTACTGTAAAAACACAAGTCTGCCAGTGGTCAGGACAAACACAGACCTGTGCACCTTTTCTTCATTTCTGATTCTGCATGGTTTCATTTGAGCAGATATGAAAGGATACAATATTGTGAATTTCTATACATACAATATAACATACAGTGGAGAGATTAATCCTCTTTAATTTCTACTAATACCCACTATCCTCATTAATTTCATTGCTCAGAATGAATAACCTAGTCATCACAGAGAAACACGAAATTGGCCTTTACTGAAAACCCAGAGTCATTTCCCTGTTTTTGCATTTTTTGTGGTTTTACATGAAACAATTCCCGTAACTCCAGTGCTATCAGTACATGTGTGCCTGAGCCTTTGGAATTAATCAGTTGATCTGCATCAGATAATATACCAGTTCAAAGAAAGACAATTCTTCATGTGAGATGAAACTGATGGAGAGATAACAACAGCAGAGAAGGTGGGTTTGTAAGCTGTCTGTATCCCCCACAGTGAGAACACACAGTGGGTTCTTCTCTGAGGCAGTGTCACCCCACTCTCAGTGATCAGTCATCAGTAAAGCCCAGTCAGTGCTGTACTACAGTTGTCTGTGGTTCTGGGATCCTGTAAATAGGGTTGGCTCAGACCTCCTCACGTAGACCTCTATGGCTCAGACTCTGCTCATCTGGGGCACGTCATGAGCTGATTGAGACTGGGGTTCTCTAGGCACCCAACTAGTTGGTTAGGGCTGGGATTAGTCAGCCCAAGGACCTTAAGTTCTTGTCAAATCCTTGAACCTGCCGGTGCCCGCAATGACAGTGGTAAGAAGCGTGCCATCCCTGCCTTCGCCTCCGACCCTCCTGCTGGGCGCAGTTGAGCTGGCATTGCCTCAGGTGCCAAAACGCTCTGCACATACTGTAGGAGTGTTGAGCCCGCATGTCTCATTTTCTCTTGAGGACAGGCAGGAGTGAGAGCTCGGTCTTTAAAATAGTTTGCAAATTTCCAAATTAGAAAGATATGCGGTGGAAGGTTATTTAAAAAAAAAGCTATAGCATCCAATCCATAAAAGCACAGGCTAGGCAGTGCGATGGTCAGCACTGCTTACTCACAGCTCCAGGGTCCTGGGCTCGATTCTATCTTGGGACATCTGTTCGTGTGGAGTTTGCATGTTGTGTGCTCTACCCAAGTTTGTACAGGTTTTCTACAGGTGCTCTCATTTCCTGTCCCAGAAGGAATAGGTGGCTGTCTGACTCTAAATTATCACTTTCTATCGGGCCTTCAAGGGATTTTTATATCTGGATGTTTGTGTTCACTATAATTAGTACTGCCTTGTGAGCCTTGTGACACATACAGAATACACTGCTTTGCAAAAGTATTGCTGTTGAGTTATAAAATATGTATCCACATCTTTTTTAAAATTGTATGGTTTTTCATAAAAAATTGAATGGTAAAGCTGAACACTTTTATGGGTGAAAGAATTTAAAAAAATTAAACACTATAATACTTTGATGGTTTGATATTTTGAGTATTCATACGCTTTTCTATGGCAAATCTAAAATAGTTCAGGTGTACAAAATTGCTTTAAGAAATTACACAGTCAGCTGGATGGCCTGCATCTGCTATAATAGTGATTTACTCGATTGCAGAATCAGTACGGATCTCTCTGTAAAAACTCTCAGGCAGGTAGAGAGTTTCAAGTAAAGATTCAAGTAAAGATGAGCCAGAAGCCATAACACCCAGCAGCTTGCAACTGGCAGCCCACTGAGGCTCAGCAGGGTTGAGCCTGGTCAGTACCTGGGACTCCTGGGAAGCTATGGTTGCTGCTGGAAGTGGTGTTAGTGGGACTAGCAGGGGGCGCCCACCCTGCGGTCGATATGGGTCCTAATGCCCCAGTATAGTAGCGGGGACACTGCCAGCTTTTGGATGAGACGTTAAACTGAGGTCCTGACTCACAGTGGTCATTAAAGATCTCCGGGCATCTCTCGAGAAGAGTAGGGAGTTAACCTGGTGTCCGGACCAAATTTCCCCCCAAGGCCTTTACCGTGGCCTCAAAATTGACCCCGTGTATGATTGGCTTTACCTGCCCTGTGATGGACTGGCGTCCTGTCCAGGGTGTACCCTGCCTTGTGCTCATTGCATGCTGGGTAGGCTCCGGCTTCCCGCGACACCGTATGGTATAAAGCAGTTTGGCAAATGACATGACATGATTCAACAATGAAGACCAAAGAGCTTTTAAAAGAACTTTATCCCTTTTAAAAGGGATAAAGGGCACAGATCATGAGATGGGTATAAAACTTTTCACAAAGACACTGAATAACTCTGGACGGCACTATGGTGCAGTAGTTAGCATTGCTGTGAACTCATCGGGTTCAACTCCCAGTATGTCTAAGACAAAAGTCCAAAGACATATGGTACTGGTAGGTTAACTGGCTCCTGGTAAAACTGCCAAGGTGTGAGTGTATGTTTCTATGTGTGACCTGCAATGGACTGGCCTCCTGTCTAGGATGTATCCTGCCTTGAGCCCGAACTACAGAGTTCAGTGACTGAGATGTGCAGAAAGTGTCCATGAGTAAAAGCTGGCCTGTATGGCAGACAGGCAAGAATGGGGAGACTTTACTGAAAAATGCCTATCTCAAATTCAGCTGGTAGTTTGCAACAATGCATGTACTGTATGTGATACTGCAAACATGTGGTTCATCCAAACAGCTTAATACAAAGCATGTGTAATTCTCTTCACTGGATTTCATAGTTACTGTAACTTCAACAACACCTCAGGTGACTAGTCCCTGCTCTCTGATGAGGAGAATGATTAATTGTGAAGGGGTGTATTTTGAATGTATAAGATTAGAGACATGAATTCTGCAGAAACGAAGATGATCAGATTGCCTCTGTTGATAATGCTACACTGAAACAATTAACAGTTAAACTACTTGTGCATCTGATTTGCCTACTTTTGTCCACGTGGACAGTGCTGGGCAGTGGAGCGGTCCAGGAGCTCTATAAAACTCTGTCCAGATCCTCAGAGCTGCAGACACAGAGACACAGGCACAGTGCTCTGAGACCATGAAGACCTTCACTGCCATCGCCCTCCTACTCTGCCTGGGAGCTGCAGCTGGTGAGAAACATTGGCGTCTGTCTTTGGGGGTCCTCTGCTCCCCTTTTTCTTCTCTGTCGCAGCTCTGCCTGTCCTGTCCTGCTGGGTTGTCACCTGTTTTAGAGAGCTGCGCTTCTGTCTGCTCATCCTGCAGCTCTCACCTTGTGACCTCATGGCTACTTCCTTCCGAGTCTCCCTGACCTCTGTCTCCTCTCCCTGTGTCTTCTCTTCTCTTCTCTTTCCTTTTCTTTCTGCTCCTCCCTCACTTTGTGTGTCCCTCTCACTGTGTCTCTCCCATCACTTCTCCTGCTGCTGTCTCTCTGACTCTCTGCCTCTCTCCCTCGCCATGCAGGTGCTGCAGTCCTTGAGGAGAGGACCTTTAACAAGGACGATGCCAGGTTCAGTCAGAAGAGAGGACTGGGTGAGTGTATTAATACATGTGTGGTTCTGTCTGCTAGCCTCTATTTTATTAAACTGAGAAAGGAATTGTGATTTAGATGAAAATTTGCTGCAGACTTGTTTATACACCGGGTTGATTCGCTAGCTGAGGGAAGCTCTTTGCTCCAGTGTGCAACAGTAATGTCTCTTCAGGGATCTGATCCCACAACAACTAATCCATGATGTTTTGCCTACTCATTCAGAGAATTTACAAAGCTCATTACCTTTATACTGATTAATACCCTATTTACACCAAAAGTCAGCCAGCAGTGTGCTGGCTCAGATGTTCAGGGCTAGTGCAGAGAATGGCTTCATTGTCTTTTGTGTCCCAGCTCCTCACTCTTTGCTGTGTCTCTCCTTCCTGCAGAGGACAGTGAGCTGCTGGAGAACGCTGCTGACTTTGAGGACTACAGCGATTTCAGTACGTACACCTGCCACTGTTCTGGAAAAACTGCCTTGGATTACAGGGGACACACACCCACTGACTAAGAGTGTTCAAACTCCGGGCATTTATTTCCATTTTTCCACATTTGCACGGTTTCACATTAGATGTGCTCACATCTCTAATTCATTCTATTGTTCTGTATTCTTTACAGACAATGATGAGGGCCTTTATGCACAAGGAAAGAGGAGTGGGATAGGTGATAGTGCTGACAGTGATGTCTGGTCTGAGACAGTGGGTCAGTGTGTGAGTGAATGAGTCACACATGCTGCAGGCTCACTGTTACATGTGTGGGGAAAGCAGGGGGAATCAGGTCTCCCAGTCTGGCCCTCTGGCAACTCATGCTTTCCAATATACCTGAGCTGTTCTTGAGCTATTTCACTTGATTCTTCACTCGACTGAACCTGTTTAACACCTGAACCGATGAAGAGCCCTGTGCACCCTGCTGGTCTGGGCTCCAGGAGCAGCACTGCTGTGTTCACTGCACAGGAGCGCCTCCCAGAGGAAGACCAGACAGGAAGACTGGGGTGTGAGGGGTGTCCTGGGGCACAGGGGACATAGGAATGAGAAACAGTCCAGTAAGAGGACAGGGGACAGCACCCTCAGAGCAAGACCTGGAGTTGATGTATCTCTGCAACGTGTCTTCATTCCAGATGTGGAGGGAGAGTCATAGGAGTGGGCTGTAATTCCAAGCGAGGGGCATCAGTCTGGATGTAGATGAGCTCAGATCACTAACAGTTTACATTATTCTGTGTTCCGTACAGAAGCTGCAGATGAGATGGGGTCATACGGGCTTAATAAGAGGAGTGAGTTAGGTGAGTGCTGTTGAAACTCCAGACACAGAAGGGACTGACTGAGCGACAGGTGAACATAAGAACTCAAGCACAGTTACGAACGAGAGGCCAGTCAGCCTGTCTAACTCACTTGGTAGTTAGCAGCTAATGGATCAGAGGACCTCCTGCAGCTGTTTCTTGAAAAAAGCCCAATTCTTGGCTTCAACAATATGGTTGGCTAACGTGATCCATACTCCCTCAACCCTTTGTGTCAAGACATTGTCATGGTGTCTAATGCTGCTCCCCTCCCTTAGAGAGCGATACTGATCTGGACATGGAAGGGGACAGCTTCAATTGAGAACTCAGTGATCTTAGCTTGACAGATGCTGAAAAGACCAAACTTTACCTACAGAACAGGAGTGAGATTAGTAAGAGTGCTTTTGACACTCGAAGTGTAGAACAGTCTGACTGAGCGACAGGTGAACATTTGAGCTCAGAGACACTTACGAATGAGAGTTGGCCATTTGGCATGTCTAACTCCTTTGGTAATTAACAGCTAATTGATCTGTGGATCTCATGCAGCTGTTTTTGGAGGAAGAGAGAAACCTGTTGTGTAAAGAAGGTGTAATGGTGTCTGGTGTCTTTTCCCTCTGGTAGAGATCGATGCTGACATGGACATGGAAGACAGCTATGGAAAGCGAGGACTGGGTAAGGACCTGTTCACTTCCTCACTCTTTCAGCTCATTACAGCGCTGCTGGTACAGCTAACAGCAACCTGGGCTTGGGCCTTTGTCTTCAGATGATGGGGGAATCAGGTCTCCCAGTCTGGCCCTCTGTCAACTCATGCTTTCCAATATACCTGAGCTGTTCATGAGCTAATTCACATGATTCTTCACTCGACTGAACCTGTTTAACACCTGAACAGAGAAAGAGCCCTGTGAACCCTGCTGGTCTGGGCTCCAGGAGCAGCACTGCTGTGTTCACTGCACAGGAGCGCCTCCCAGAGGAAGACCAGACAGGAAGACTGGGAGGGGGTGTGAGGGGTGTCCTGGGGCACAGGGGACATAGGAATGAGAAACAGTCCAGTAAGAGGACAGGGGACAGCACCCTCAGAGCAAGACCTGGAGTTGATGTATCTCTGCAACGTGTCTTCATTCCAGATGTGGAGGGAGAGTCATAGGAGTGGGCTGTCCTTCCAAACGAGGGGCATCAGTCTGGATGTAGATGAGCTAAGATCACTAAAAGTTTACACTATTCTGTGTTCCTTACAGAAGCTGCAGATGAGATGGCGTCATACGGGCTTAATAAGAGGAGTGAGTTAGGTGAGTGCTGTTGAAACTCCAGACACAGAAGGGACTGACTGAGCGACAGGTGAAAATAAGAACTCAAGCACAGTTACGAACGACAGGCCAGTCAGCCTGTCTAACTCACTTGGTAGTTAGCAGCTAATGGATCAGAGGATCTCCTGCAGCTGTTTCTTGAAAAAAGCCCAATTCTTGGCTTCAACAATATGGTTGGCTAACGTGATCCATACTCCCTCAACCCTTTGTGTCAAGACATTGTCATGGTGTCTAATGCTGCTCCCCTCCCTTAGAGAGCAATACTGATATGGACATGGAAGGGGACAGCTTCAAGCGAGAACTCAGTGATCTTAGCTTGACAGATGCTGAAAAGACCAAACTTTACCTACAGAACAGGAGTGAGATTAGTAAGAGTGCTTTTGACACTCGAAGTGTAGAACAGGCTGACTGAGCGACAGGTGAACATTTGAGCTCAGAGACACTTACGAATGAGAGTTGGCCATTTGGCATGTCTAACACCTTTGGTAATTAACAGCTAATTGATCTGTGGATCTCATGTAGCTGTTTCTTGGAGGAAGAGAGAAACCTGTTGTGTAAAGAAGGTGTAATGGTGTCTGGTGTCTTTTCCCTCTGGTAGAGAGTGATGCTGACATGGACATGGATAAAGGTGAACGAAAGCGAGGACTGGGTAAGGACCTGTTCACTTCCTCACTCTTTCAGCTCATTACAGCGCTGCTGGTACAGCTAACAGCAACCTGGGCTTGGGCCTTTGTCTTCAGATGATGGGGGAATCAGGTCTCCCAGTCTGGCCCTCTGTCAACTCATGCTTTTCAATATACCTGAGCTGTTCTTGAGCTAATTCACTTGATTTTTCATTCGACTGAACCTGTTTAACACCCGAACCGATGAAGAGCCCTGTCAACCCTGCTGGTCTGGGCTCCAGGAGCAGCACTGCTGTGTTCACTGCACAGGAGCGCCTCCCAGAGGAAGACCAGACAGGAAGACTGGGAGGGGGTGTGAGGGGTGTCCTGGGGCACAGGGGACATAGGAATGAGAATCAGTCCAGTAAGAGGACAGGGGACAGCACCCTCAGCGCAAGACCTGGAGTTGATGTATCTCTGCAACGTGTCTTCATTCCAGATGTGGAGGGAGAGTCATAGGAGTGGGCTGTCCTTCCAAGCGAGGGGCATCAGTCTGGATGTAGATGAGCTCAGATCACTAACAGTTTACATTATTCTGTGTTCCTTACAGAAGCTGCAGATGAGATGGGGTCATACGGGCTTAATAAGAGGAGTGAGTTAGGTGAGTGCTGTTGAAACTCCAGAGACAGAAGGGACTGACTGAGCGACAGGTGAACATAAGAACTCAAGCACAGTTACGAACGAGAGGCCAGTCAGCCTGTCTAACTCACTTGGTAGTTAGCAGCTAATGGATCAGAGGATCTCCTGCAGCTGTTTCTTGAAAAAAGCCCAATTCTTGGCTTCAACAATATGGTTGGCTAACGTGATCCATACTCCCACAACCCTTTGTGTCAAGACATTGTCATGGTGTCTAATGCTGCTCCCCTCCCTTAGAGAGCGATACTGATATGGACATGGAAGGGGACAGCTTCAATTGAGAACTCAGTGATCTTAGCTTGACAGATGCTGAAAAGACCAAACTTTACCTACAGAACAGGAGTGAGATTAGTAAGAGTGCTTTTGACACTCAAAGTGTAGAACAGTCTGACTGAGCGACAGGTGAACATTTGAGCTCAGGGACACTTACGAACGAGAGTTGGCCATTTGGCATGTCTAACTCCTTTGGTAATTAACAGCTAATTGATCTGTAGATCTCATGCAGCAGTTTCTTGGAGGAAGAGAGAAACCTGTTGTGTAAAGAAGGTGTAATGGTGTCTGGTGTCTTTTCCCTCTGGTAGAGATCGATGCTGACATGGACATGGAAGACAGCTATGGAAAGCGAGGACTGGGTAAGGACCTGTTCACTTCCTCACTCTTTCAGCTCATTACAGCGCTGCTGGTACAGCTAACAGCAACCTGGGCTTGGGCCTTTGTCTTCAGATGATGGGGGAATCAGGTCTCCCAGTCTGGCCCTCTGTCAACTCATGCTTTTCAACATACCTGAGCTGTTCATGAGCTAATTCACATGATTCTTCACTCGACTGAACCTGTTTAACACCCGAACCGATGAAGAGCCCTGTCAACCCTGCTGGTCTGGGCTCCAGGAGCAGCACTGCTGTGTTCACTGCACAGGAGCGCCTCCCAAAGGAAGACCAGACAGGAAGACTGGGAGGGGGTGTGAGGGGTGTCCTGGGGCACGGGGGACATAGGAATGAGAAACAGTCCAGTAAGAGGACAGGGGACAGCACCCTCAGAGCAAGACCTGGAGTTGATGTATCTCTGCAACGTGTCTTCATTCCAGATGTGGAGGGAGAGTCATAGGAGTGGGCTGTCCTTCCAAGCGAGGGGCATCAGTCTGGATGTAGATGAGCTCAGATCACTAACAGTTTACATTATTCTGTGTTCCTTACAGAAGCTGCAGATGAGATGGCGTCATACGGGCTTAATAAGAGGAGTGAGTTAGGTGAGTGCTGTTGAAACTCCAGACACAGAAGGGACTGACTGAGCGACAGGTGAACATAAGAACTCAAGCACAGTTACGAACGACAGGCCAGTCAGCCTGTCTAACTCACTTGGTAGTTAGCAGCTAATGGATCAGAGGATCTCCTGCAGCTGTTTCTTGAAAAAAGCCCAATTCTTGGCTTCAACAATATGGTTGGCTAACGTGATCCATACTCCCACAACCCTTTGTGTCAAGATATTGTCATGGTGTCTAATGCTGCTCCCCTCCCTTAGAGAGCGATACCGATATGGACATGGAAGGGGACAGCTTCAATTGAGAACTCAGTGATCTTAGCTTGACAGATGCTGAAAAGACCAAACTTTACCTACAGAACAGGAGTGAGATTAGTAAGAGTGCTTTTGACACTCAAAGTGTAGAACAGGCTGACTGAGCGACAGGTGAACATTTGAGCTCAGAGACACTTACGAATGAGAGTTGGCCATTTGGCATGTCTAACTCCTTTGGTAATTAACAGCTAATTGATCTGTGGATCTCATGCAGCTGTTTTTGGAGGAAGAGAGAAACCTGTTGTGTAAAGAAGGTGTAATGGTGTCTGGTGTCTTTTCCCTCTGGTAGAGAGTGATGCTGACATGGACATGGATAAAGGTGATCGAAAGCGAGGACTGGGTAAGGACCTGTTCACTTCCTCACTCTTTCAGCTCATTACAGCGCTGCTGGCACAGCTAACTGCAACCTGGGCTTGGGCCTTTGTCTTCAGATGATGGGGGAATCAGGTCTCCCAGTCTGGCCCTCTGGCAACTCATGCTTTTCAATATACCTGAGCTGTTCATGAGCTAATTCACTTGATTTTTCATTCGACTGAACCTGTTTAACACCCGAACCGATGAAGAGCCCTGTCAACGCTGCTGGTCTGGGCTCCAGGAGCAGCACTGCTGTGTTCACTGCACAGGAGCGCCTCCCAGAGGAAGACCAGACAGGAAGACTGGGGTGTGAGGGGTGTCCTGGGGCACAGGGGACATAGGAATGAGAAACAGTCCAGTAAGAGGACAGGGGACAGCACCCTCAGAGCAAGACCTGGAGTTGATGTATCTCTGCAACGTGTCTTCATTCCAGATGTGGAGGGAGAGTCATAGGAGTGGGCTGTCCTTCCAAGCGAGGGGCATCAGTCTGGATGTAGATGAGCTCAGATCACTAACAGTTTACATTATTCTGTGTTCCTTACAGAAGCTGCAGATGAGATGGCGTCATACGGGCTTAATAAGAGGAGTGAGTTAGGTGAGTGCTGTTGAAACTCCAGACACAGAAGGGACTGACTGAGTGACAGGTGAACATAAGAACTCAAGCACAGTTACGAACGACAGGCCAGTCAGCCTGTCTAACTCACTTGGTAGTTAGCAGCTAATGGATCAGAGGATCTCCTGCAGCTGTTTCTTGAAAAAAGCCCAATTCTTGGCTTCAACAATATGGTTGGCTAACGTGATCCATACTCCCACAACCCTTTGTGTCAAGACATTGTCATGGTGTCTAATGCTGCTCCCCTCCCTTAGAGAGCGATACTGATATGGACATGGAAGGGGACAGCTTCAATTGAGAACTCAGTGATCTTAGCTTGACAGATGCTGAAAAGACCAAACTTTACCTACAGAACAGGAGTGAGATTAGTAAGAGTGCTTTTGACACTCAAAGTGTAGAACAGGCTGACTGAGCGACAGGTGAACATTTGAGCTCAGAGACACTTACGAATGAGAGTTGGCCATTTGGCATGTCTAACTCCTTTGGTAATTAACAGCTAATTGATCTGTAGATCTCATGCAGCAGTTTCTTGGAGGACGAGAGAAACCTGTTGTGTAAAGAAGGTGTAATGGTGTCTGGTGTCTTTTCCCTCTGTTAGAGAGTGATGCTGACATGGACATGGAAGACAGCTATGGAAAGCGAGGACTGGGTAAGGACCTGTTCACTTCCTCACTCTTTCAGCTCATTACAGCGCTGCTGGTACAGCTAACAGCAACCTGGGCTTGGGCCTCTTTGTCCTTTTTTCAGATGTGAGAAGGTCTTTGAGCACAACGAACGCTCTAGCCAAGAAAGGTGAGCTCCACTGAATGCCTGACTTCTGGTGCAGAGTGTGGAGGAGTCTGTAGTGCAGTAGAGCTATACAGTTTTTGGCTGTGCATCTTCCCTTTCATATTTATCAGCTGCTTTTAGTTGAGTTTTGCACTTGTTTCCTCTATTAGGGAAGGAGGAGCAGCAGCATCTCTAATTGTTGAATGTCTTTCTCTCTTGCAGGAGGTTACTGCATCAATTGTAAGTACTGAAATTACTTGTCCAAAGTGGCCTCATCCCTCAGTTGTGCAAATGATCACATCAGAGTGATGTACGAAGTGTTGACCTAAGCAAGTGACTGTTACGCTGCAGAGCAGCAATTAGCAAGACGATGGACCCTATGCAGTCAGGGTATCACGAAACACTTAAGCAAAAAGGAAATCCAAGGTCAGGGTCAAAGACTAGCAAAAAGGGTCAAAAAGCCAAAAAACTAGGAGAAACTTCACAAAAGAAATTCAAGACAAATTCCAAAAATCAGAATCAAAAGGGTAGCCAAAAGTCCAAAACCCAGGAAGGATTCCAGAAAAGGCATCACAGTATTGAGTGTGTAACTCACATGGTCTGAACTAATACTGTACACTGAATGAACAGGGAGCAGGGTTTAAATAGGCGATAACGAGGTGTGGTTAACCCACGCCTCCCCAGAGTGAATGAAGTACTTGCTCTTGGTTGGGGATGTTGGAACTGTAATAGTGATGACCTAGACTTCAATGTCTATCAACAGTTCTGAGTGGGTCTGAGAGAGAATGGCAGAAATATAGTTAACTTCACTGTCTTCTTGACTTTCAGTCATAGCCTTCATAGTTTATCAGTGGAAAACTATGCACAACTATGTTCTCCTTTAAATTGCAATTGATAGTTATTACTGAAGGGGAGACTTGATTGTAAGACTTGATTGTCTATGTCAGTCACACTGTTAACACAGTATCTTCTCCTTCCCTTCATAAAGATCACTGGGGCTATTCCTGTACCCGCAGTGAGTATATTGTTGTTTTTTTACAAATTCCCACTTCTATACCACGACTAAATGGATGAACAGATTCAAAACTTTGAATCCCATCTCTTGAAACCTTTCATTTTTTATTTCATGTTTGAATTTCTCACACAATGCTGTCTCTCTAATTGTCTTTTTTTGCCCCTCAACAGGAATTAGATGCTATCGGAGACGTAAGTATTCCCTTCTGTATTTCTGTGCTTTGTACTGTTAAGAAAGAGAAATAGTCTGGTATTTATTGCTTACAGTGATTCATCCTTGTTTTGAAAGTTTCTGATTTGGGGCTTTATCAAAGTCCCCTCCTAGACTGGGTCCTGAGCACATACCTTGCTCATGATAGCACTGACTTCAGGGTGCTGGGGGCTTTATTGCAAAAGTTTAGTAAGTCATGCTCTCATAAGCTACTGTACTTACTTACTTAAGTGGAGTTATTTCAGTAGTGGTGTTTGTGTACAGATAAATACACATTGGGAGTAAACGTCACTAAACCATGGTTATATTATCGACACATGTACAGATCAGTATACCACAATGCAGGGTCATTTCTCAGTTTTCAGGAAGACAAAGGAGGTTTTTTTCACCAAGAACCTATGCTGCATGCAGGGAGGGTGCAATGCTTAATGTACAAATTGTATCACACTAATAAAGTTGCATATTTTTTAACATAGAAATAATAATCACTAAATTAATGGGTATTACATGTAACTCTTCTCTCAATTATTCCGTTGAGAAGTTTCAGTAACATTTAGATTTCAGATTTACTATTTAACCAAAAATGTTTGTGTCCCGAACAGACAACCATCGCCGGAGGACCTGCCTCGTCAGTAAGTCTGTCTTTTAAGTCTTGCCTCTAATGATTGACTAGATGTCACAGACTTGTCACACTGTTTAGGATTTTCCCATCTGTCCCAGCAGTTCTCTGTTCTCAAAGCATCCCTGTTTTTTAGCTCTGTGAGACCTCTTTTTAAAACTAATGGTTTTTTAACGTAAGTGATTCCTTATATGTTTGTAGAAGAATTTTAGACCTCTAGCTGGAGAACAGGGAGGTTTGTGATTTCTCTAGCTGACCTCCTCTCAGTCCTTTCTTCTTGTCCTCTTTCCTTGCAGGGAGAAAGAAATGTGGTGAGTAAACTTCTGGATTGCTGTTGATCTGGGATGGTCTAGCTCTGGTGCTGAAATCTCACGAGCTCTCCCACAGCTGGTGATGACTGGAACTACTGAGAGGTGGTGATCAGAGCTGGGATACACTGGAGATAGTGAGGGGCATTGAACAGAGCTGGGATACACTGGAGATAGTGAGGGGGATTGAACAGAGCTGGGATACACTGGAGATAGTGAGGGGCATTGAACAGAGCTGGGATACATTGGAGATAGTGAGGGGGATTGAACAGAGCTGGGATACACTGGAGATAGTGAGGGGCATTGAACAGAGCTGGGATACACTGGATACACTGGAGATAGTGAGGGGCATTGAACAGAGCTGGGATACACTGGATACACTGGAGATAGTGAGGGGCATTGAACAGAGCTGGGATACACTGGAGATAGTGAGGGGCATTGATCAGAGCTGGGATACACTGGAGATAGTGAGGGGGATTGAACAGAGCTGGGATACACTGGAGATAGTGAGGGGGATTGAACAGAGCTGGGATACACTGGAGATAGTGAGGGGCATTGATCAGAGCTGGGATACACTGGAGATAGTGAGGGGGATTGAACAGAGCTGGGATACACTGGAGATAGTGAGGGGGATTGAACAGAGCTGGGATACACTGGAGATAGTGAGGGGCATTGAACAGAGCTGGGATACACTGGATACACTGGAGATAGTGAGGGGCATTGAACAGAGCTGGGATACACTGGATACACTGGAGATAGTGAGGGGCATTGAACAGAGCTGGGATACACTGGAGATAGTGAGGGGCATTGATCAGAGCTGGGATACACTGGAGATAGTGAGGGGGATTGAACAGAGCTGGGATACACTGGAGATAGTGAGGGGCATTGATCAGAGCTGGGATACACTGGAGATAGTGAGGGGGATTGAACAGAGCTGGGATACACTGGAGATAGTGAGGGGCATTGAACAGAGCTGGGATACACTGGATACACTGGAGATAGTGAGGGGCATTGAACAGAGCTGGGATACACTGGATACACTGGAGATAGTGAGGGGCATTGAACAGAGCTGGGATACACTGGAGATAGTGAGGGGCATTGATCAGAGCTGGGATACACTGGAGATAGTGAGGGGGATTGAACAGAGCTGGGATACACTGGAGATAGTGAAGATTATCGATCAGAGTTGTTATATGCTGGAGATATGCTGGAAATCTCTGTGAACAAAGGAAATCTTGTGAGACTTTTCTATCCAGAGGGTGGGGACCCATAAGAACAGAGAGATGACAGGTGTACAGTATATTAGGTCATGTAACTAACTTCAGTTTCACTTTCTCTTCTCTGCAGTTCGTCACATTTGTTACCATCGTAAGTACAGACATTTATCTTGACTATCCTCTTGCCTCTTCACCATCTAAATAGAAAACTATTCATTAAGGCTTTTGGGCACTTTATCAATTGAACTTTTCTGTGAGCACTGATTATCTAACTCCATTGTCACTTGTCTTCCACTCTAGGTTACAGAAGATGCAGATGTGAGTAGTTTTTTTACTCTTCTGTATGATAAAGTGAAATGACAGTAAAGGATGAACAAACTCTTATGTTTTCTGCCTTCTGTTTTTGCAGTTTTCTTCTGGAGATGCAGATACTGTAAGTATTTCCATCCTTTACTGAAGATGAAGTGATAATTTCTCTGCAGGGCTGTTCTGTCATATAAGCTGGAAATGCTGGTGTCTTGTCATCTTAAGAAGAGCAGCTCTTGATATTAATGGTTCTTTGTGTTTCAGACACTAGAAGCTACTACTGCAATTCCTGCTCTGTCAAATATTTCTGGAAGAATTACTAAGAGACGTAAAGCTCTGCCTGAGACGGTGAAGATGAATGCAGCCGGAACTCAGAGACCTTTCCTACTAATGCTTTCTGCTTAGCGGTGTGCAGACTGTTAGAGTGAGAACATCACCATCATCTTCTTGTGTAACACGTGCCTGCTTCTGTCCACCTGGCACAGCCTCTGAGCAGAGACCTGTGTCTTAATACTACAAATGATAGAACTAACTATCGGTGTCTTTGCAATCATGTGGGGAGCCGATTAAGTTCAACTTTGGGGCAACAGAAAATGTGATGGCCTGATGAACACCTAGAACTAGCTTGCCTCAGTCTTGAACTATTGTTTTGCCATCCATCACCTCCAACACTGATATTACAGGGGCTAAAACCAGCTCCCATCAACCACACAGTGATCTTTTTAATCATCATCTGCTACCACACCCTTCAGACAGTTAAAAGGCTGATTTATAATGCTCAGAATGTGCCTCCAGGCTCCAATAAAGACAAACCTAACTTTCCTGCACCCTGTTTCATCTGCCATGCCAGTTTCATAATTTCTTTTCATAATCCATCCTCTGTTAAATGCAAAATCAATAAATAATAAGCATCAACTTCTTGTTCTCTGGATCTTTCTTCATAAAAAACTGTAACTACTTTGGTTGTTCATCTGCTTTCAATCATGGACTCCTAATGACAAAATCTGGGCTTCAAGCCTGCTCTCCTCAGATCTCAGAAGCTCAGCAAGGCTGGGTCTGGTCAGTACTGTGATAGGAGACTTCTGAGGAAAATGGGGTTGCTGCTGGTGTTTGTGGACCAGTAGGTGGCGCTCTTCCATCTGGACAAGAATTTCCAAACCAATAATGGTGTAAAAGGCCCCATCTAGCGGGTCAGACGTAAAACCAAAATCCGGACTTTATCTTAACTCTGGTTCCTGGCTAATTCTGCTCTGGGTTCTGACTGCAATCTGACTTCCCCAAAGATACTCCTTATGTCCATCAGTGACACAGTGTCTCGCTTTTTCTACTGTGCAGAAAACATTCTTTGACTTCCCCGGACAAGCATCCGTTGATCTGGGGGGGGGGGGGTGTGGGTGAGTGCTGTCGAGGTTGTCGACTCATGGCGACCCTATGGATAGTTCCCCCGTCACAATTCATAGAGTTTTCATGGCAAGACACGGAAGATGATCTGGGGACAGGACCTGAAAGAACAGACTTAGTCTGAGTGTGTTATTAGAGATGTATTCTGTCGGTTCAGACACCACTGGAATAAACAGTTTTTCTTCTTTTAGAGATGGATTTTCATTATGGGCTCCATTTCCAATGCTGCACAGTGAGATGCACAGCGATGTAAAAGTGATGTTGCAAGCAAGTACAACCCCATAGCCAAAACACACGAGGTCATGAAATCATTTCCAGCTCTTCACTGTGCCCTGGGAATATACAGGAATGTGCACCCATCTAAGAAAGATAAGAGTACAAACACAATGAAGAAAACGTTAAAGTCAGGCAGAACAGATGCGAAAGGTAACGAAAGGTAACCTCATGAGAACAAATATGACTACAGGAAGCTGGAGAGCGGAGGTGTGTCTTCGAGCTGAGATGAGAGAGAAGTGTCTCTCGTGTGCTGGGGAATAGCTGCAGAGCTTGTACCTGCCTCCTCTTCCAGCGCCTCCCGACAAAAGCCAGACGCTCCCACCATTCCAGGCTCAGCTTTGGAGATGGACACCTGGAAGCCCGCCTACCAGCGAGTCCAGGAGTGGCACGACATCATAGGCTTCGCAACGGTGTGTACCTGGCCCTGTTACTCCTTCTTTTTCCCCCCATCCTTCGCCGGATCCCACTCCGGCTTTTAACTTTTGTCTCGTCTGTCTTGGATGGAATACCCGGCTCTGGACTTTTGCTCCCACTCAGGGTTTCTCTACAGACTCCCTTAGGACTTTCGCATGGACCACACCCCCCCCCCCGAGCACCAGCGCACCCTCGACACGCCCCCCTGTTCATCTACCAGCCAGCCCCGATCCTAGTCTTTTTTCCCCGTAGGAACAAGTAATAGGTTTATTCCCTGCTGAAAAAAAGAAGAAAGAAAACACAACGTTTCGGCCGTGGAGCCTTCTTTCGGCCGTGGAGAACAAAGGCTGGGAGGGAGGAGGAGTGAGAGGCGGGAGCAGGGGACAGGAAGAGAGGCCAATCAAGAGGTGTGAAGTCAGGAGAGGTGTAGAGAGGTGTGAAATGAAACCTTCAATGAACGGAGAAAATCTAGAGGAAGAGTAGTCTGTCGTTAAGAGAAGGTGGAAGGTGTGATCCTAGCTGCAGGATAAGTTTGGTTTTGGTGGTCTTTCTGATGTATGAGTTGGGAAAACCGTCTTTGAGAACACAGACAGGAGATTAGAGTGGTCATGGCCGTCAGAGGTGAAATGGGAAACAATGGGCTTGGAGAGATCTTTAATCTTCACAGCCCTGACATGTTCGAACTTTTTTTTCCCCCTGTGTCTGTTTCACTCCCTTCGGGATTCTGCCGTCTGCATAGGGGCCTGAAAAACGCTTCGTGACGCACCGTCTCCCAGGGTTCAGACTCACAGCCGGGTTTTTGGAACTGAATGGAGGCCAGAGGCCAAAGATCACAACAACGTGTCTGCAGATGGACCTGCCACTTCACTGATGAATCCAGAGACAAGCCGTTGAAGCTGATCATCAGGAGTTTGAATTTAATTCTGACAAAATTCATAGGCAATGACCAAAAAGAAGGCTAAACTCCGTGATTTGTATTTTATTATTAGTAGTATTATTATTAAGGTTGTCAAAAAAGACCTTGAAAAAGCTAACATATAAAATAGCAAGGCCTCAGGCCTCATACCTTTCAGAGGTTATTAACTGTGGGAAGGAAAAATGTGAGAAATATCGGTCAGCATAGGAATAACTCCAAATCCCAACCGAACACGCACAGGAAGGCATATTACTGCAAGAATGAGACACGAGATGGCGCTGTAGGACTGTTATAGGAGACGCTAATGGAGTCTTTGTTCTGAACATGAGCGGCTGAAATTTCAGAAAATTAAAGAAATTCGTTTTGGATACAAATACATCACTCAAAAGTCTATAAGAACCTAGTAAAGACTCTTTACTCATAATTAAGCACCATAAATGACTGAAAAAGCACAGCACTCTGAACAGATCAAGTTTCAGGGTGGACAGTTGCCAGAAGACTGAATGATTCCTGACTCTGGTAACTGATCAGTTCTCACAAAGTCTATCTCTTCTCTGATATCTTTTGATCTCTGTGCAGATACACTCGTCATACATAAGCTGATGCAAAGTGTTTCAGAATAAATCTCTTATCAACATCCACAACTTTATGAAGCCAGCTGGTAACTGCAGAAAAGATAAAAGCATCATCATGTGTATGAATTAATGAATTAAATGCAACAAACACTTATTTCTAAAAAGACATTGGGTCGTAACTAGACGGGAAGAGAAGTAAAAACTGAGTCAGAAATGTTGGTAATGCATGATTATGATTTCTGAATTTCTGAACATATTTAGTTTTATCTGTACTTACAGCGGACTTGCTCATTTACAATGGTTTCTTCAGCAATTTTAGCTAAAAGAAGAAATAGATATTTTAAAGATCAGTAGTTCATAGTAGAACTAATAACTTTCTAGAAAAGCATTAGAGCCAGTGACAATGTTCTGAAAAAGGAAATTAGCACCCACAGGTAATGACACTGAATTAACAAGGCTTCACATTAGGTTAATGGCGATCTGCTTGTAGACGCTGCACTCAGACTGACATCACTCTTTCAGGTTGCTTTGCTTCTGACCTGTTATGAAGGAGAGCTATGGCTGCAGCATCCAATCCATGGAAACACAGGCTAGGTGGTGCGATGGTCAGCACTGCTGATTCACAGCTCCAGCATCCTGTTTGATTCTAGCTTGGGACACCTGTCTGTGTGGAGTTTGCATGTTGTGTGCTCTACCCATGTTTATACAGGTGTTCTACAGGTGCTCTCATTTCCTGTCTCAAAAGGAACAGGTAGTTTTCCTGGCCCTACATGTTTCCCTCCAAGTGACTTTTCATCTGGTGGTTTGATTTAGTATAATTAGCACTGACCTGTGACCCTTCTGACACACATAGAATACACTGCTTTGGAAAAGTATTGTCCCTTCCAGTGATATCCCATGTTGTTGAGACATTAAATATGTATATACATCTTTTTTTTAGATGTTTGGTTTTTAATTAAAAACTAAATGTTCAAACTGAACACGTGGAGAAGTGTCCATGACTAAAAGCTGGCCTGTATGGCAGACAGGCAAGAATGGGGAGACTTTACTGAAAAATGCCCATCTCAAATTCAGCTGGTAGTTTGCAACAAAGCATGTACTGTATGTGATACTGCAAACATGTGGTTCATCCAAACAGCTTAATACAAAGCATGTGTAATTCTCTTCACTGGATTTCATAGTTACTGTAACTTCAACAACACCTCAGGTGACTAGTCCCTGCTCTCTGATGAGGAGAATGATTAATTGTGAAGGGGTGTATTTTGAATGTATAAGATTAGAGACATGAATTCTGCAGAAACGAAGATGATCAGATTGCCTCTGTTGATAATGCTACACTGAAACAATTAACAGTTAAACTACTTGTGCATCTGATTTGCCTACTTTTGTCCACGTGGACAGTGCTGGGCAGTGGAGCGGTCCAGGAGCTCTATAAAACTCTGTCCAGATCCTCAGAGCTGCAGACACAGAGACACAGGCACAGTGCTCTGAGACCATGAAGACCTTCACTGCCATCGCCCTCCTACTCTGCCTGGGAGCTGCAGCTGGTGAGAAACATTGGCGTCTGTCTTTGGGGGTCCTCTGCTCCCCTTTTTCTTCTCTGTCGCAGCTCTGCCTGTCCTGTCCTGCTGGGTTGTCACCTGTTTTAGAGAGCTGCGCTTCTGTCTGCTCATCCTGCAGCTCTCACCTTGTGACCTCATGGCTACTTCCTTCCGAGTCTCCCTGACCTCTGTCTCCTCTCCCTGTGTCTTCTCTTCTCTTCTCTTTCCTTTTCTTTCTGCTCCTCCCTCACTTTGTGTGTCCCTCTCACTGTGTCTCTCCCATCACTTCTCCTGCTGCTGTCTCTCTGACTCTCTGCCTCTCTCCCTCGCCATGCAGGTGCTGCAGTCCTTGAGGAGAGGACCTTTAACAAGGACGATGCCAGGTTCAGTCAGAAGAGAGGACTGGGTGAGTGTATTAATACATGTGTGGTTCTATCTGCTAGCCTCTATTTTATTAAACTGAGAAAGGAATTGTGATTTAGATGAAAATTTGCTGCAGACTTGTTTATACACCGGGTTGATTCACTAGCTGAGCAATCTGAGGGAAGCTCTTTGCTCCAGTGTGCAACAGTAATGTCTCTTCAGGGATCTGATCCCACAACAACTAATCCATGATGTTTTGCCTACTCATTCAGAGAATTTACAAAGCTCATTACCTTTATACTGATTAATACCCTATTTACACCAAAAGTCAGCCAGCAGTGTGCTGGCTCAGATGTTCAGGGCTAGTGCAGAGAATGGCTTCATTGTCTTTTGTGTCCCAGCTCCTCACTCCTTGCTGTGTCTCTCCTTCCTGCAGAGGACAGTGAGCTGCTGGAGAACGCTGCTGACTTTGAGGACTACAGCGATTTCAGTACGTACACCTGCCACTGTTCTGGAAAAACTGCCTTGGATTACAGGGGACACACACCCACTGACTAAGAGTGTTCAAACTCCGGGCATTTATTTCCATTTTTCCACATTTGCACGGTTTCACATTAGATGTGCTCACATCTCTAATTCATTCTATTGTTCTGTATTCTTTACAGACAATGATGAGGGCCTGTATGCACAAGCAAAGAGGAGTGGGATAGGTGATAGTGCTGACAGTGATGTCTGGTCTGAGACAGTGGGTCAGTGTGTGAGTGAATGAGTCACACATGCTGCAGGCTCACTGTTACATGTGTGGGGAAAGCAGGGGGAATCAGGTCTCCCAGTCTGGCCCTCTGGCAACTCATGCTTTCCAATATACCTGAGCTGTTCTTGAGCTATTTCACTTGATTCTTCACTCGACTGAACCTGTTTAACACCTGAACCGATGAAGAGCCCTGTGCACCCTGCTGGTCTGGGCTCCAGGAGCAGCACTGCTGTGTTTACTGCACAGGAGCGCCTCCCAGAGGAAGACCAGACAGGAAGACTGGGAGGGGGTGTGAGGGGTGTCCTGGGGCACAGGGGACATAGGAATGAGAAACAGTCCAGTAAGAGGACAGGGGACAGCACCCTCAGAGCAAGACCTGGAGTTGATGTATCTCTGCAACGTGTCTTCATTCCAGATGTGGAGGGAGAGTCATAGGAGTGGGCTGTCCTTCCAAGCGAGGGGCATCAGTCTGGATGTAGATGAGCTCAGATCACTAACAGTTTACACTATTCTGTGTTCCTTACAGAAGCTGCTGATGAGATGGGGTCATACGGGCATAAGAAGAGGAGTGAGTTAGGTGAGTGCTGTTGAAACTCCAGACACAGAAGGGACTGACTGAGCGACAGGTGAACATAAGAACTCAAGCACAGTTACGAACGAGAGGCCAGTCAGCCTGTCTAACTCACTTGGTAGTTAGCAGCTAATGGATCAGAGGATCTCCTGCAGCTGTTTCTTAAAAAAAGCCCAATTCTTGGCTTCAACAATATGGTTGGCTAATGTGATCCATACTCCCACAACCCTTTGTGTCAAGACATTGTCATGGTGTCTAATGCTGCTCCCCTCCCTTAAAGAGCGATACCGATATGGACATGGAAGGGGACAGCTTCAAGCGAGAACTCAGTGATCTTAGCTTGACAGATGCTGAAAAGACCAAACTTTACCTACAGAAGAGGAGTGAGATTAGTAAGAGTGCTTTTGACACTCAAAGTGTAGAACAGGCTGACTGAGCGACAGGTGAACATTTGAGCTCAGGGACACTTACGATCGAGAGTTGGCCATTTGGCATGTCTAACTCCTTTGGTAATTAACAGCTAATTGATCTGTGGATCTCATGCAGCTGTTTTTGGAGGAAGAGAGAAATCTGTTGTGTAAAGAAGGTGTAATGGTGTCTGCTGTCTTTTCCCTCTGGTAGAGAGTGATGCTGAGATGGACATGGAAGACAGCTATGGAAAGCGAGGACTGGGTAAGGACCTGTTCACTTCCTCACTCTTTCAGCTCATTACAGCACTGCTGGTACAGCTAACAGCAACCTGGGCTTGGGCCTTTGTCTTCAGATGATGGGGGAATCAAGTCTCCCAGTCTGGCCCTCTGGCAACTCATGCTTTTCAATATATCTGAGCTAATTCACTTGATTCTTCATTCGACTGAACCTGTTTAACACCTGAACCGATGAAGAGCCCTGTGAACCCTGCTGGTCTGGGCTCCAGGAGCAGCACTGCTGTGTTCACTGCACAGGAGCGCCTCCCAGAGGAAGACCAGACAGGAAGACTGGGGTGTGAGGGGTGTCCTGGGGCACAGGGGACATAGGAATGAGAAACAGTCCAGTAAGAGGACAGGGGACAGCACCCTCAGAGCAAGACCTGGAGTTGATGTATCTCTGCAACGTGTCTTCATTCCAGATGTGGAGGGAGAGTCATAGGAGTGGGCTGTCCTTCCAAGCGAGGGGCATCAGTCTGGATGTAGATGAGCTCAGATCACTAACAGTTTACATTATTCTGTGTTCCTTACAGAAGCTGCAGATGAGATGGGGTCATACGGGCATAAGAAGAGGAGTGAGTTAGGTGAGTTCTGTTGAAACTCCAGACACAGAAGGGACTGACTGAGCGACAGGTGAACATAAGAACTCAAGCACAGTTACGAACGACAGGCCAGTCAGCCTGTCTATCTCACTTGGTAGTTAGCAGCTAATGGATCAGAGGATCTCCTGCAGCTGTTTCTTGAAAAAAACCCAATTCTTGGCTTCAACAATATGGTTGGCTAACGTGATCCATACTCCCACAACCCTTTGTGTCAAGACATTGTCATGGTGTCTAATGCTGCTCCCCTCCCTTAGAGAGCGATACTGATATGGACATGGAAGGGGACAGCTTCAAGCGAGAACTCGGTGATCTTAGCTTGACAGATGCTGAAAAGACCAAACTTTACTTACAAAACAGGAGTGAGATTAGTAAGAGTGCTTTTGACACTCAAAGTGTAGAACAGGCTGACTGAGCGACAGGTGAACATTTGAGCTCAGGGACACTTACGAACGAGAGTTGGCCATTTGGCATGTCTAACTCCTTTGGTAATTAACAGCTAATTGATCTGTGGATCTCATGCAGCTGTTTCTTGGAGGAAGAGAGAAACCTGTTGTGTAAAGAAGGTGTAATGGTGTCTGGTGTCTTTTCCCTCTGGTAGAGAGTGATGCTGACATGGACATGGAAGACAGCTATGGAAAGCGAGGACTGGGTAAGGACCTGTTCACTTCCTCACTCTTTCAGCTCATTACAGCGCTGCTGGTACAGCTAACAGCAACCTGGGCTTGGGCCTTTGTCTTCAGATGATGGGGGAATCAGGTCTCCCAGTCTGGCCCTCTGGCAACTCATGTTTTTCAATATACCTGAGCTGTTCTTGAGCTAATTCACTTGGTTCGTCAATCGACTGAACCTGTTTAACACCTGAACCGATGAAGAGCCCTGTGAACCCTGCTGGTCTGGGCTCCAGGAGCAGCACTGCTGTGTTCACTGCACAGGAGCGCCTCCCAGAGGAAGACCAGACAGGAAGACTGGGAGGGGGTGTGAGGGGTGTCCTGGTGCATGGGGGACATAGGAATGAGAAACAGTCCAGTAAGAGGACAGGGGACAGCACCCTCAGAGCAAGACCTGGAGTTGATGTATCTCTGCAACGTGTCTTCATTCCAGATGTGGAGGGAGAGTCATAGGAGTGGGCTGTCCTTCCAAACGAGGGGCATCAGTCTCTAATTGTAGATGAGCTCAGATCACTAACAGTTTACATTATTCTGTGTTCCTTACAGAAGCTGCAGATGAGATGGGGTCATACGGGCATAAGAAGAGGAGTGAGTTAGGTGAGTGCTTTTGAAACTCCAGACACAGAAGGGACTGACTGAGCGACAGGTGAACATAAGAACTCAAGCACAGTTACGAACGAGAGGCCAGTCAGCCTGTCTAACTCACTTGGTAGTTAGCAGCTAATGGATCAGAGGATCTCCTGCAGCTGTTTCTTGAAAAAAGCCCAATTCTTGGCTTCAACAATATGGTTGGCTAACGTGATCCATACTCCCACAACCCTTTGTGTCAAGACATTGTCATGGTGTCTAATGCTGCTCCCCTCCCTTAGAGAGCGATACTGATATGGACATGGAAGGGGACAGCTTCAAGCGAGAACTCAGTGATCTTAGCTTGACAGATGCTGAAAAGACCAAACTTTACTTACAAAACAGGAGTGAGATTAGTAAGAGTGCTTTTGACACTCAAAGTGTAGAACAGGCTGACTGAGCGACAGGTGAACATTTGAGCTCAGGGACACTTATGAACGAGAGTTGGCCATTTGGCATGTCTAACTCCTTCAGTAATTAACAGCTAATTGATCTGTGGATCTCATGCAGCTGTTTCTTGGAGGAAGAGAGAAACCTGTTGTGTTAAGAAGGTGTAATGGTGTCTGGTGTCTTTTCCCTCTGGTAGAGAGTGATGCTGACATGGACATGGAAGACAGCTATGGAAAGCGTGGACTGGGTAAGGACCTGTTCACTTCCTCACTCTTTCAGCTCATTACAGCGCTGCTGGTACAGCTAACTGCAACCTGGGCTTGGGCCTTTGTCTTCAGATGATGGGGGAATCAAGTCTCCCAGTCTGGCCCTCTGGCAACTCATGCTTTTCAATATACCTGAGCTAATTCACTTGATTCTTCATTCGACTGAACCTGTTTAACACCTGAACCGATGAAGAGCCCTGTGAACCCTGCTGGTCTGGGCTCCAGGAGCAGCACTGCTGTGTTCACTGCACAGGAGCGCCTCCCAGAGGAAGACCAGACAGGAAGACTGGGGTGTGAGGGGTGTCCTGGGGCACAGGGGACATAGGAATGAGAAACAGTCCAGTAAGAGGACAGGGGACAGCACCCTCAGAGCAAGACCTGGAGTTGATGTATCTCTGCAACGTGTCTTCATTCCAGATGTGGAGGGAGAGTCATAGGAGTGGGCTGTCCTTCCAAGCGAGGGGCATCAGTCTGGATGTAGATGAGCTCAGATCACTAACAGTTTACACTATTCTGTGTTCCTTACAGAAGCTGCAGATGAGATGGGGTCATACGGGCATAAGAAGAGGAGTGATTTAGGTGAGTGCTTTTGAAACTCCAGACACAGAAGGGACTGACTGAGCGACAGGTGAACATAAGAACTCAAGCACAGTTACGAACGAGAGGCCAGTCAGCCTGTCTAACTCACTTGGTAGTTAGCAGCTAATGGATCAGAGGATCTCCTGCAGCTGTTTCTTGAAAAAAGCCCAATTCTTGGCTTCAACAATATGGTTGGCTAACGTGATCCATACTCCCACAACCCTTTGTGTCAAGACATTGTCATGGTGTCTAATGCTGCTCCCCTCCCTTAGAGAGCGATACTGATATGGACATGGAAGGGGACAGCTTCAAGCGAGAACTCAGTGATCTTAGCTTGACAGATGCTGAAAAGACCAAACTTTACTTACAAAACAGGAGTGAGATTAGTAAGAGTGCTTTTGACACTCAAAGTGTAGAACAGGCTGACTGAGCGACAGGTGAACATTTGAGCTCAGGGACACTTATGAACGAGAGTTGGCCATTTGGCATGTCAAACTCCTTCGGTAATTAACAGCTAATTGATCTGTGGATCTCATGCAGCTGTTTCTTGGAGGAAGAGAGAAACCTGTTGTGTTAAGAAGGTGTAATGCTGTCTGGTGTCTTTTCCCTCTGGTAGAGAGTGATGCTGACATGGACATGGAAGACAGCTATGGAAAGCGAGGACTGGGTAAGGACCTGTTCACTTCCTCACTCTTTCAGCTCATTACAGCGCTGCTGGTACAGCTAACAGCAACCTGGGCTTGGGCCTCTTTGTCCTTTTTTCAGATGTGAGAAGGTCTTTGAGCACAACGAACGCTCTAGCCAAGAAAGGTGAGCTCCACTGAAGGCCTGACTTCTGGTGCAGAGTGTGGAGGAGTCTGTAGTGCAGTAGAGCTATACAGTTTTTGGCTGTGCATCTTCCCTTTCATATTTAACAGCTGCTTTTAGTTGAGTTTTGCACTTGTTTCCTCTATTAGGGAAGAGGAGCAGCAGCATCTCTAATTGCTGAATGTCTTTCTCTCTTGCAGGAGGTTACTGCATCAATTGTAAGTACTGAAATTACTTATCCAAAGTGGCCTCATCCCTCAGTTGTGCAAATGATCACATCAGAGTGATGTACGAAGTGTTGACCTAAGCAAGTGACTGTTACGCTGCAGAGCAGCAATTAGCAAGACGATGGACCCTATGCAAGCAGAATATCATAGTACATTTAAGCAACAGGGGAATCCAAGGTCATCATGAAAGACTAGCAAAAGGGGTCAAGAAGCCAAAAAACTAGGAGAAACTTCGCAAAAGGAGTCCAAGACAATTTCCAAAAATCAGAATCAAAAGGGTAGCCAAAAGTCCAAAACCCAAGCAGGATTCCAGAAAAGGCATCACAGTATTGAGTGTGTATCTCACATGGTCTGAAGTAATACTGTACACTGAATGAACAGGGAGCAGGGTTTAAATAGGCGATAACGAGGTGTGGTTAACCCATGCCTCCCCAGAGTGGATGAAGTACTTGCTCTTGGTTGGGGATGTTGGAACTGTAACAGTGATGACCTAGACTTCAATGTCTATCAACAGTTCTGAGTGGGTCTGAGAGAGAATGGCAGAAATATAGTTAACTTCACTGTCTTCTTGACTTTCAGTCATAGCCTTCGTAGTTTATCAGTGGAAAACTATGCACAACTATGTTCTCCTTTAAATTGCAATTGATAGTTATTACTGAAGGGGAGACTTGATTGTAAGACTTGATTGTCTATGTCAGTCACACTGTTAACACAGTATCTTCTCCTTCCCTTCATAAAGATCACTGGGGCTATTCCTGTACCCGCAGTGAGTATATTGTTGTTTTTTTACAAATTCCCACTACTATACCACGACTAAATGGATGAACAGATTCAAAACTTTGAATCCCATCTCTTGAAACCTTTCATTTTTTATTTCATGTTTGAATTTCTCACACAATGCTATCTCTCTAATTGTCTTTTTTTGCCCCTCAACAGGAATTAGATGCTATCGGAGACGTAAGCATTCCCTTCTGTATTTCTGTGCTTTGTACTGTTAAGAAAGAGAAATAGTCTGGTATTTATTGCTTACAGTGATTCATCCTTGTTTTGAAAGTTTCTGATTTGGGGCTTTATCAAAGTCCCCTCCTAGACTGGGTCCTGAGCACATACCTTGCTCATGATAGCACTGACTTCAGGGTGCTGGGGGCTTTATTGCAAAAGTTTAGTAAGTCATGCACTCATAAGCTACTGTACTTACTAAACCACAACCCGTCTTCACTACTTTCACTCTGAGAAAATCTTGAACGGAATTCTCTCCCCTCATCATTTATATAATTAACAGCATCTTAAAATCCCAGGAGCTATGCTGCATGCAGGGAGGGTGCAATGCTTAAAGCATCAAATGTATTACACTAATAAAGTTGCATATTTTTTAACATAGAAATAATAATCACACAATTAATGGGTATTACATGTAACTCTTCTCTCAATTATTCTGTTGAGAAGTTTCAGTAACATTTAGATTTCAGATTTACTATTTAACCAAAAATGTTTGTGTCCCGAACAGACAACCATCGCCGGAGGACCTGCCTCGTCAGTAAGTCTGTCTTTTAAGTCTTGCCTCTAATGATTGACTAGATGTCACAGACTTGTCACACTGTTTAGGATTTTCCCATCTGTCCCAGCAGTTCTCTGTTCTCAAAGCATCCCTGTTTTTTAGCTCTGTGAGACCTCTTTTTAAAACTAATGGTTTTTTAACATAAGTGATTCCTTATATGTTTGTAGAAGAATTTTAGACCTCTAGCTGGAGAACAGGGAGGTTTGTGATTTCTCTAGCTGACCTCCTCTCAGTCCTTTCTTCTTGTCCTCTTTCCTTGCAGGGAGAAAGAAATGTGGTGAGTAAACTTCTGGATCGCTGTTGATCTGGGATGGTCTAGCTCTGGTGCTGAAATCTCACGAGCTCTCCCACAGCTGGTGATGACTGGAACTACTGAGAGGTGGTGATCAGAGCTGGGATACACTGGAGATAGTGAGGGGGATTGAACAGAGCTGGGATACACTGGAGATAGTGAGGGGCATTGATCAGAGCTGGGATACACTGGAGATAGTGAGGGGGATTGAACAGAGCTGGGATACACTGGAGATAGTGAGGGGCATTGAACAGAGCTGGGATACACTGGATACACTGGAGATAGTGAGGGGCATTGAACAGAGCTGGGATACACTGGATACACTGGAGATAGTGAGGGGCATTGAACAGAGCTGGGATACACTGGAGATAGTGAGGGGCATTGATCAGAGCTGGGATACACTGGAGATAGTGAGGGGGATTGAACAGAGCTGGGATACACTGGAGATAGTGAAGATTATCGATCAGAGTTGTTATATGCTGGAGATATGCTGGAAATCTCTGTGAACAAAGGAAATCTTGTGAGACTTTTCTATCCAGAGGGTGGGGACCCATAAGAACAGAGAGATGACAGTATATTAGGTCATGTAACTAACTTCAGTCTCACTTTCTCTTCTCTGCAGTTCGTCACATTTGTTACCATCGTAAGTACAGACATTTATCTTGACTATCTTCTTGCCTCTTTACCATGTAAATAGAAAACTATTCAAAAAGGCTTTTGGGCACTTTATAAATTGAACTTTTCTGTGAGCACTGATTATCTAACTCCATTGTCACTTGTCTTCCACTCTAGGTTACAGAAAATGCATATGTGAGTAGTTTTTTTACTCTTCTTTATGATAAAGTGAAATGACAGTAAAAGATGAACAAACTTTTATGTTTTCTGCCTTCTGTTTTTGCAGTTTTCATCTGGGGATGCTTCTACTGTAAGTATTTCCATCCTTTACTGAAGATGAAGTGATAATTTCTCTGCAGGGCTGTTCTGTCATATAAGCTGGAAATGCTGGTGTCTTGTCATCTTAAGAAGAGCAGCTCTTGATATTAATGGTTCTTTGTGTTTCAGACACTAGAAGCTACTACTGCAATTCCTGCTCTGTCAAATATTTCTGGAAGAATTACTAAGAGACGTAAAGCTCTGCCTGAGACGGTGAAGATGAATGCAGCCGGAACTCAGAGACCTTTCCTACTAATGCTTTCTGCTTAGCAGTGTGCAGACTGTTAGAGTGAGAACATCACCATCATCTTCTTGTGTAACACGTGCCTGCTTCTGTCCACCTGGCACAGCCTCTGAGCAGAGACCTGTGTCTAAATACTACAAATGATAGAACTAACTATCGGTGTCTTTGCAATCATGTGGGGAGCCGATTAAGTTCAACTTTGGGGCAACAGGAAATGTGATGGCCTGATGAACACCTAGAACTAGCTTGCCTCAGTCTTGAACTATTGTTTTTCCATCCATCACCTCCAACACTGATATTACAGGGGCTAAAACCAGCTCCCATCAAGCACACAGTGATCTTTTTAATCATCATCTGCTACCACACCCTTCAGACAGTTAAAAGGCTGATTTATAATGCTCAGAATGTGCCTCCAGCCCTCCAATAAAGACAAACCTAACATTTCCTGCACCCTGTTTCATCTGCCATGCCAGTTTCATAATTTCTTTTCATAATCCATCCTCTGTTAAATGCAAAATCAATAAATAATAAGCATCAACTTCTTGTTCTCTGGATCTTTCTTCATTAAAAAAAACTGTAACTACTTTGGTTGTTCATCTGCTTTCAATCATGGACTCCTAACGACAAAATCTGGGCTTCAAGCCTGCTCTCCTCAGATCTCAGAAGCTCAGCAAGGCTGGGTCTGGTCAGTACTAGGATAGGAGACTTCTGAGGAAAATGGGGTTGCTGCTGGTGTTTGTGGACCAGTAGGTGGCGCTCTTCCATCTGGACAAGAATTTCCAAACCAATAATGGTGTAAAAGGCCCCATCTAGCGTGTCAGATGTAAAACCAAAATCCGGACTTTATCGTCATTTAAGACCCCATGGTAAAGTTTGGAACAATGGCTTAGCTCTGGTTCCTGGCTAATTCTGCTCTGGGTTCTGACTGCAATCTGACTTCCCCAAAGATACTCCTTATGTCCATCAGTGACACAGTGTCTCGCTTTTTCTACTGTGCAGAAAACATTCTTTGACTTCCCCGGACAAGCATCCGATGATCTGGGGGGGGGGTGGGTGAGTGCTGTCGAGGTTGTCGACTCATGGCGACCCTATGGATAGTTCCCCCGTCACAATTCATAGAGTTTTCATGGCAAGACACGGAAGATGATCTGGGGACAGGACCTGAAAGAACAGACTTAGTCTGAGTGTGTTATTAGAGATGTATTCTGTCGGTTCAGACACCACTGGAATAAACAGTTTTTCTTCTTTTAGAGATGGATTTTCATGATGGGCTCCATTTCCAATGCTGCACAGTGAGATGCACAGCGATGTAAAAGTGATGTTGCAAGCAAGTACAACCCCATAGCCAAAACACACGAGGTCATGAAATCATTTCCAGCTCTTCACTGTGCCCTGGGAATATACAGGAATGTGCACCCATCTAAGAAAGATAAGAGTACAAACACAATGAAGAAAACGTTAAAGTCAGGCAGAACAGATGCGAAAGGTAACGAAAGGTAACCTCATGAGAACAAATATGACTACAGGAAGCTGGAGAGCGGAGGTGTGTCTTCGAGCTGAGATGAGAGAGAAGTGTCTCTCGTGTGCTGGGGAATAGCTGCAGAGCACAGGTGTGATACACCTGAAGGATACACTTCTTTCAGGCAGAAGGGCAAGATCTCGATGGAAGCCCAGGGAGCCTCAAGACTTAATGGGACTGCAGGTACAGGATGGAGGATGGAGATGGCAGAGGTGAGCGGGACTGGTGGATGGTGGAGGAAGACAGCAGGCGAAGAGAAGTGCCACTGGGAAGCATGCCAAAGCCAGCTGGGGCTGGCTGTGCAGAAGGCCCAGGCAGGTGAGGCTGTGGTCGGTCCGCTGGCTCCAGGATCGGCTCAGCACTGAACTGCACTGCAGGCTCCATCTGTACTTCTGAGATTCATTTTTAATTATGTCCCCTTCTGCACCGGAGCGGTCCTGAATCCTGTAGTCATCCTGCATCATCTTGGAATTCCTGAAGCGGGACAGGTACGATATGAATTCTGAAACATTATTACAGTGAACATCTTTAATAACACCTCATCGCAAGGCACTTAATAATAAAACAAGACAAAGGCAAACACAATGGAAACACATATAACACAAATGAAGACAGCCAAACGAAACAGAGTGACAGAGCCAGCATGTAGGAATTAGTTTTAAAGCATAATAATTTGAAATCGCAGCATGAATTCCATGGTCCTCACACTTGGAGTCACAGAGGGAAGCACTGTTTCCCAGGGTTCAGACTCGGAGGCAGGTTTTTGGAACTGAATGGAGGCCAGAGGCCAAAGATCACAACAACGTGTCTGCAGATGGACCTGCCACTTCACTGATGAATCCAGAGACAAGCCGTTGATGCTGATCATCAGGAGTTTGAATTTAATTCTGACAAAATTCATAGGCAATGACCAAAAAGAAGGCTAAACTCCGTGATTTGTATTTTATTATTAGTAGTATTATTATTAAAGTTGTCAAAAAAGACCTTGAAAAAGCTAACATATAAAATAGCAAGGCCTCAGGCCACATACCTTTCAGAGGTTATTAACTGTGGGAAGGAAAAATGTGAGAAATATCGGTCAGCATAGGAATAACTCCAAATCCCAACCGAACACGCACAGGAAGGCATATTACTGCAAGAACGAGACACGAGATGGCGCTGTAGGACTGTTATAGGAGACGCTAATGGAGTCTTTGTTCTGAACATGAGCGGCTGAAATTTCAGAAAATAAAAGAAATTCGTTTTGGGTAAAAACACATCACTCAAAAGTGTATAAGAGCCTAGTAAAGACTCTTTACTCATAATTAAGCACCATGAAAAGCACAGCACTCTGAACATGCCTATAAATAATCTTCAATAGTAAGTAATGTTTGGATTTTCAAGGATTACAAAAAAGTTGACCTTAATCAAATTAGCATAATTCAAAATTCAGGTAATATCCTTTTATCTAGATTATTTTTTACACGAGGAACAGTCAAACAAAAGCAGCTCTCACCTGCTTTGCAGACTCCATTTGCTATCCCTCTGCCTGGAAACAAAACCAGAGTGAGACTCGGGAAGGTAGGCTGGAGGAGATCCTCGTCAGCTTTGTTTTCTCATTGATCCTTAACAGTTCATAAAGCCCAGGGGCTTGGAAAGGCCCAGTCCTGCAGGCTTCTATTGGATTAACAGAGGGGGTTTAACCTGGAGAGGGCACGGTGGCGCTGTGGTTAGCTTTGCTGAACTGGGTTCAGTTCCTGCGGTGCTGTCTGCGTGGAGCTTGCATGTTCTTCCTGTGTCCACATGGATTTCTTCCGGGTGCTCCGGTTTTCTCCCACAATACATAGACATGCTGATACTGTACATTAATTGGCTTCTGGGAAAATTGGCCCCGTGTGTGTGTCTGTCAGTGTGCGTTCTGCGATGCGCTGGCATCCTGTCTAGGGTGTACACTGGCCTACACACAGACTCCAGCTGCCCCGTGACCCTGAATTAGATGAAGCAGTTAGAAGATGGACGAAGTGATGGTTTTGACTGGAATCAGTTGACTAATAACAATTAAACAAACAGATTCAGTTTAATGAATCAGGTCTCAGGCTGGACAGTTGCCAGAAGACTGAGTGCTTCCCAACTCTGGTAACTGATCAGTTCTCACATAATCTATCTCTTCTCTGGCACTCTGAGTGATATCTAGTGATCTCTGTGCAGATACACTCATCATACATAAGCTGATGCAAAGTGTTTCAGAATAAATCTCTTACCAACATCCACAACTTTATGAAGCCAGCTGGTAACTGCAGAAAAGATCACAGCATCATCATGTGTATGAATTAATGAATTAAGTGCAACAAACACTTATTTCTAAAAAGACATTTTAAAAGTAAGTAAAACGGCTGGACTTACATTGGGTCGTAACTAGACAGGAAGAGAAGTAAAAACTGAGTCAGAAATGTTGGTAATGCATGATTATGATTTCTGAATTTCTGAACATATTTAGTTTTATCTGTACTTACAGCGGACTTGCTCATTTACAATGGTTTCTTCAGCAATTTTAGCTAAAAGAAGAAATAGATATTTTAAAGATCAGTAGTTCATAGTAGAACTAATAACTTTCTAGAAAAGCATTAGAGCCAGTGACAATGTTCTGAAAAAGGAAATTAGCACCCACAGGTAATGACACTGAATTAACAAGGCTTCACATTAGGTTAATGGTGATCTGCTTGTAGACGCTGCACTCAGACTGACAACACTCTTTCAGGTTGCTTTGCTTCTGACCTGTTATGGACAGCTCATATTCACACATATACAATTTTAATACAGAAAATGTAGGCTTGCGAAGGGTGTTATGCTGGATCTTTCCTAAAGAAGTCCTGAAGAATGCTTTTTTTTAGAAATATGCAACCATTTTGCCTCTAAACTCTCATTAGATGCTTCTTTTCTTCCACTTATCCTACAGGGTATTTTGTTTCTTGTGACACTCAGTGGAAGGCAAAGACCAGTGGAGAGTAAGGAAAGGATCCTGCCAGATCGACCCAACTTACCCAGGTCTTTGGTTTTGTCGTTTTTATTAGTGGGATTCAAAACACCCTGTGGATCTGGAAAGGGAATACCAATTGTTAGATGATTTACATGACATAATTCTCATGGCAACAAGCTACCCAGCCACGTGGCTGAAGCCCCCTGGCTTCTTTAAGAAATGGCTGGATGAGACTGCGTCCTGTTCAGGACTCTCTCCACGTGTCAGTGTGCTGGGGAGGAGTAGCACTGAGTGACAGAGAGGTGTTTACAGGGCTGTGGAACGCAGGGAGTATCCTGCTCTTACTGGAGAGGGATCCTAATGATCGTAATTAGTATAATGACAGTGTGTGGATCATGGACAGGGACAACTGCTCAAGAACAAACACGGCTGTCAGGTATTTTCACAGAGTATTGCTAGAGCACGATTTGCTCTTTTTTATTTTCCTCTGACCAGTCAAGTTCACATTAGAGAAAAGCATAAATGAGAATATTAAATGTCTAAATATGTCTGCACCTGTATACTCACACATACTGTTGTCTGGAGACGAATCTCTTTGAACAAATTAAACAGACAGAAAGCAAAAACTCGCAATCTTCTGTGACCAAAGAGCTGGCAACGGTGTAATTTAGATAAATTAATTCAATAATTAAGTAATCTAGGTCATTAAGATCTCTGGCATGGTGAAAACCATAATTCCCTGTGGATGCCTAGAAGCAACAGGGAATATCTCTGATATAAACCGTCAGATGCTTGAGCCAGGATGCAGGAGAAACTGTACCCATATCAGAAAGTGTTGTCATGACCCAGAAAGGGTGTCTCCAGATCTGGTCCTGGAATGTCACACTCCAGCGGTTTTTTACTTTTAGGCTTCTTAAACCACATCAGCAGCTTCAGACCTGTTGCAGGAGAGTTAAACTGGACCGATTATGCCTCATGTTAGCTAACTCTTTTCAAAGTCTTGTGCTATGGATAATTGAAGGAGACCTACAGAATATGGGAAACCTGTGAAACAAAATGCTTAGAGCTCACCTAGTGCTCTTGCAATTTCCTTGACGGCCTTTGATACCTTTGCCTTGCTCTTTGACTTGTGTCGACTGCTTCCTTTGTGCTTTGCCTCTGGAGAGAGAGGGTGGGAGAGGGGGAGTCACTGATCAGTGCCTCAGTGTGTGCACTAACTAAATGCACTCTCATGAGGAAAAATGCACTACAGTACATGCTAGCTGTGGTACACACACACTCAATGGTTGTTGAGAAACACCCAAGCAGACACAAAAAATTACCTTTATTTTTTGCTAATGTTCTAATGAAGGATTCTGCTATGACTGTGCTTATTCAGTTTAATTATTTGAAAGAAGAGACTGTGCTTTTAAAATGCGTCTAATCTGCCCACTAACTATAAACAGACGAATTACTCAGCTCAGGCGACCTCAGCCTGGTCTGTCAACTGCAGTGTCCTACCTGCATCCCAGAGTAGCAGAGCAATCACCAGGAGCAACAGAACCAGTCTTCTCATTGTGCCCAGGTGACAGACCAAGCTCTCTGTATGGTTGTCAGTCTCTTGCTCTCTCTCCTCTCTCCCTTTCCCCCTTCTGTCTGCGTATTTATACATTCTCACCTCTCCTGTGTCCCTCCCAGGCTTCCCAGCAGCACAGACTAAAATTACAGACCCCGGGTTTGAAGGCACAGAGAAATGAAGGCTTGCTTCCATCTACAGCATCAGATTAGTTCTAAGCACCCTACAATTTCCCCAGGATTCCAGAAAAGGCAACATTCTGCATAATTCATTAGCGCTTTCTGAACTCACTAACCTGGTTAAGTCAGAGCTCTAGCAGCACAAAACAGAAAATTGTGTGTATGGGTTGTATTTCTGCACAACCAGCCTCTAACACTATCACTGTGCAAATCCCTCATTACTATCACTCACTTATCACAATCACTGCGCAAACCCTTTCTCACTGTCATTCACTTATCATGATCACTGTGCAAAGTCCTCTTCACTATCATTCTGCCTTTGCACCTGCAGTCGTTTTCTACAAAGCAGAGGTGGGGACAGCAGTGAACCTTTTAACAAGCCAAGCATCCCAGCAGTTTCTGTGCTCAGTTCACACAAGTGCATCCTCTACCAGCTTAAAGGACATCAGTACTCTAACTTTGCATGCCAGGCAAAAAGTCAATCTTCAAGCCAGATACAGAGTTCAATGCTTTTGAGAATGTAGCTGATGAGGACTGCATTCTCACAACCTAACTCACAAGGATCTTTTTTAAGCGCTGTATTTGTTTGGATGTTTTTAAAAACAAATCAAGGACATCAATGAGCCCTGCCTGTAAGATCAGATAAGATCACTTTATTGGCCATATACAATTTCTTGCATTAGGAATTCATCTTTTCGCATACCCCAGCTTGCTCTCCATGAGACACACAGGCAGGGAGAGAAGCTGGGGGTCAGAGCGCAGGATCAGCCATTTATACGGTGCCCCTGGAGCAGTTGGGGTTAAGGGCCTTGCTCAGGGGCCCAACAGAGTAGGATTCTTCTGCCAGTCGTGGGATATGAACCAGCAACCTTCCAGCCACAGGCGCACATCCTGAGTCACAGAGCCACCGCACCGCCCCTGTAAGTTTCCTTCCTGCCCCTCTTGCTGAAGGTATGGTGCCTTCTCTTCAGTGCCTTCACCACCAATGGTGGTTAATTTGAGGTTACCAGGGTAGGAAATTACAGCTGTTAAAGACGTGTCTATGGAAAATACACATTAAAACTGAAACCGTGTTATTAAAACAATCTGTAGTGTTACTTCTTCGGCTTGTTTATGACAGAAACAGCGACTATCCACAATCCTGCTTCCCTCCTCGGACAGGGTCTGCCCAGGCCCCCTGGTGATAGAGCTCATCCTGGGACAGAACATGGCGATCCAGGCGTCGGAGTGCAGAGAATTTTCCAAGTGTTTATTTGCAGTCGAGATGTAGCTGTGTGTGTGTGTGCCTCTTTATTAGATCATTTCTGGGTTGCATCCGCTGAACCTACGTCAGGTAGAATAAATAAGAGCAAAATAGGTTCTTATTAACTTATTAACTATTTTTGCTATTTTGCTGAAGTTGATGCAGGAGGCAGAGGGTTAAATTCTCCTGGGTGTCAAACCAGAGAAGGTCAGAGAAACAGGAAGATGACCAAATACATGCCTCATTCACTGACCTCCAGCAGGAATTCAGGTAAATGAGAAATGCTGTAAAATAATCTTGCATTCTGTTATATTCTGGAGCTATCATGCTGCGACTGCACCTACGCATTGTAAAACGTCCCGCTTTGGACGAGGTACACCGGGCAGCCATCTCTCTCAACACACACTCAATGAAGAGCTTAGTCAAGCGACCAACAGCCTACTCGCCGGGGACGCGCTCCGGGCTGTGTCGCACTCCGCAGGCGTGGAAACCTCACTGGGGTGGGGGGCTGTGTGTCGTACGCATGCGCGCCAGCAGACACGGCGGAGGGGGGGAGAAGGAGGAAGTAGGCTGGGCGAGCATGCGCACTGGCACACCGGTAGCTGGAAGCGGCCTGGCAGGACGTTGAATTTTAGGGAGGATTTTTACAAAAAGCCGAAGCGCCTGAGGCAGGTCAGCGAGGTGGGGGGACGGGGGGTAAAGAGGAGAGAAGGTAGATTTGGAGTGCGGACTTTCCGAACCGTAGCTGGATCACACAGTATTTGAAACGAAAAACACGTCGAGACATACATGTAAGTATGACTATTGTGTTATGACACGGTAGAGTCCACGTTAGGATAAGGTCAGCGTCTGCTTTTGGTTTCTCCGAGACACACTCGCCCCGTGTTTTCTGAATGTGGGCCATTCGCAGTGCCCGACTGTATAATATATCAGATCTGCACAGTTACAGGTACAGGTACAAAACCTCGGTGCACTACCGTCATCCGCCGTTTTGCCGGTCATAGTAATCACATCAGACACGCCGCTGGCACATTTTATCTGGACCAATGCTGGCCCGGGCTCGGCGGCTCTGGCACTTCGTTCGCCGGTGTTACCGCTGCACCAACGGAATCGGCCGTATCGCATTTAGCGGAGAAAGTCCGGTGTTCGTTGCTCCAGCCGGATTTCTGTCCTCGCATGTCATGTACCGGGGGGTGGCTGGCTGTACCCCTGGAGCGCTACCAGGTGTTGGCGGTGACATTTCAGCCGGTCTCTGAACTCACCGCCTGCTCCGGCGGCCGGAGCGCACCAGTCCCCCAGTGTGTGGCAGTTGGGGATTTAAGGAAATGACCTACAAAACTGGCCGGGTTGTTTTTTTTCTCTCTCCGAGAAACAACCTCCTGGCGCATGCTGTCATTATGTGGGGTGTCCCTTTCTGTTCCAGTCATGGAAAACGAAAACAAAAACAACAACAACAGCAACTCATCTCAAGCCACCAATCTGTTGCAAAGCCTTCAATATCTTTCAATTGCTGGGCTCGGCTGTGCGTCCCAATGCGTGTACGTTTCCCAGTGTGTGGTGATGCAGCTCGTTCTCCACAGCGCGCAGGCCGAAGACGCCGTGTTTCGGTGGCAGAGGTGTGGCAAAACACTGGAGGTGACTTGGGAGTAACCTCTCAGCTCATATGAGCTCCTGTGATATCGGCTGACAGCGAGCGGCAGGAGAAGGTCGTCAGCGCGGGGAGACCCCGGGGGTCTCGCGAGCGCTTTCGCACCCAGGGTAGAACCCCGTGACGTCAGAGATCCGTCGTCACACGTCGTGATAATCAGATTAAGCCCTTGGCGTTGAAGGCCACCGTCCACCTGCACGTTCATAAATGCTCACTAAAAGTCCCCTTAAAATTAAAAGTCCCAGTTAGATCCAGTAATACTAATCAATGCTGGGGTATGTTATAAGCAGAAGCGTTAACAGATCCACTGTAAACACTGTCAGTGCGGGTCACTGGGTAAGGCTGTTTACTCTACCCGCTGGTAGATTGCTGGCAAAGAGTCCGCTTGTGTTTTTCGGGCACATCAAGAGGAGCCTCAGACAGCTCCCAGGCAGGTCTGAGACCAGGGGGTTCGATTTGCTGGTGAGCCCGCTGGTGCTCAGCGGTGAAGGGGAGGCCTTTGACTGTGACTAGAAGCATGTGGCTTTTTAAATTTGTTTTCTTAAACCAGGTGCTCCAGGAGTGCAGGACCAGCAGTGTTTCCTCTTGTGAGCATTTAACACGGAGAACAGGAGGCGCTTCTTTACACAGAAGGGTGGTGGGAGTGGGGAACAAGCAGCTGTTGCCCATGCTGTTGAAGATAGTACCCTGGTTTCTTCCTAGAAACAACTGCACGAGGTCCTGGGGTTCTTCAGCTGCTGCCAGAGGGGCTAGATGGGTCCAAGGCACTAACGATCCCAGCCCGAACCCCGGCTGTGACCGTTGCCCTCTCTGCAGTCGTTAGCTCCAGCCAGGACAAGCGGCCACTCTGCGCTGCTTGCAGGAGCTGGGATGATGGGATATCCCTGCGCGTCTCTTTCTCTGCCCAGCCAGAGAAGCAGGCACTAACCTCTGGGCCCCTGTCTGTGTGCAGACGCCAGGATGAGCTCGGGAAGGGACAACGTGCGGCTGAAGAGCTACAAGAACAAGTCGCTGAACCCCGAGGAGATGAGGAGGAGGAGGGAGGAGGAAGGCCTGCAGCTCCGGAAACAGAAGAAAGACGAACAGGTGGGCCTGTAACCGGGGGCTGGGCCTGTAACTGGGGTCTGCGAGGGCCACCCGAAAAACACGCAGCTCAGCGCTGCCTTCAGTTTACTCTCAGGAGCTGTCAGTTATAGCCTGTAACCTGCTGCAGTTAGGTTAGCCCACTGGGCTAGATGGGGTAAAGAGCCTCCTCTTCTGTTCTTCAGGGAAAAATCTGAATTAGCAGTAGTTAACTAGAAGCCTGCAAGCATAGTTACTCTGTTCTTGCAGTTGGATATGGCCCCTTGTAGAAAACCGCATGCAGAATATCAGTGGCTGTTTGGTGCTGGACTGGTGTGCGTGGTCAGTGCTGCTGTGTGGTCAGTACTGGCGCTGACTGGTGAGTGTGGTCAGTGCTGGTACTGGGCTGGTGTGCGTGGTCAGTGCTGCTGTGTGGTCAGTGCTGGTGCTGGGCTGGTGTGTGTGGTCAGTGCTGCTGTGTGGTCAGTGCTGGTGCTGGGCTGGTGTGTGTGGTCAGTGCTGCTGTGTGGTCGGTGCTGGTGCTGGGCTGGAGTGTGTGGTCAGTGCTGGTGCTGGGCTGGAGTGCATGGTCAGTGCTGGTGCTGGGCTGGAGTGTGTGATCAGTGCTGGTGCTGGGCTGGAGTGTGTGGTCAGTGCTGGTGCTGGGCTGGTGTGTGTGGTCAGTGCTGCTGTGTGGTCAGTGCTGGTGCTGGGCTGGAGTGTGTGGTCAGTGCTGGTGCTGGGCTGGTGTGTGTGGTCAGTGCTGCTGTGTGGTCAGTGCTGGTGCTGGGCTGGAGTGTGTGGTCAGTGCTGGTGCTGGGCTGGTGTGTGTGGTCAGTGCTGCTGTGTGGTCAGTGCTGGTGCTGGGCTGGAGTGCGTGGTCAGTGCTGGTGCTGGGCATCACTGAAACACTGCTTTCTCCCGCGTTGCAGCTGTTCAAGCGGCGGAACGTGGCGACGGCGGAGGACGGCACGCTGGAGGATGATGGGATGTCGGACAGCGGGTACCTGGAGTCCCACGCCAACACCATGGACATGATGTCGGTGAGTGAGGGGCTGAGCCCTGGGCCGGACCTGCCGCACGGCGTTCGAGAGCTGCAGCACGCGCTCTCTGTCTCCTTCTGCTCCTCGCTGAGAGCAGCACGGACAGGGGAACCTACAGCAGAGCTGTGCGGGGTGTCAGTGTGTGCGCCCCCACTGCATGAGTCGTGCCATCTGAAACAGTGATGGAGTAACTCGGGTACCTGTGCGGGACAGAGCTCAGAGAGGCTGGTGGGGTTTTCCTCCGCTCAGGGGAATGTTGTCTCCGCCTTAAGCACGTTCCCCTTCCCTTCCTCTCCTTGCAGAAAGGTGTTATCACGGAAGACATGATCCAGATGATATTTTCCAGCGCCCCCGAGCAGCAGCTGATGGGAACCCAGCGGTTCAGGAAGCTGTTGTCCAAAGGTGATTGCGACCACTTCTCCCTCTGCTCTCTGGGGTGGGGAACTGCTGTGAAAATGGTTGGCTGTGGCTAACAGGCCCATTGACGTTGCTCCCAGGATCCTCTCCGAAGCGACTTTACAGAGTGAGGTCTCATCAGCAGTGCTTCAAAGCCCACCTGTGGGCGGCGTCTTTATTCACTGTTTCTCTTTTCTGTTGTATTATACTCAAACTCCCAAGTGTGATGTTTTTGAAGGTGGCAGATATATCCAGTTTAGTGCAGTTGCTCATTGATGGCCGTCTCTCTTCCGTGCAGAGCCTAACCCCCCAATCGACGAGGTGATCGCCACGCCGGGGGTGGTGGAGAGGTTCGTGGAGTTCCTCAAGAGAAGAGAGAACTGCACGCTGCAGGTACCTGGATCCCTCGCGCCTGCTTTTGACTCGGCTCTCGGCGCTCCGCCAGACTGTGCCGTGCTTTTGCGTTGCATTGAATGTACAGTGTTTAGTGTAGCTCACTTTCCTGTGATGGATTTGACGGCAAGCTGCAGTCCGAATTTCAGCTCTTCAGTAGCGAGGGAGTATTAAAGACAGCCTTGTTTGATTTTAAAGTCCGTATCGCGGTTGTTCTGCTGGCTCTGTGGGAGTGCGTGTAGTTCGGGAGCTGCAGGAAGTGCTGGCTACGTGGCGTGGCGGGGCAGGCGTTGGGCACATGTGGGGGGTGTGGACTCAGGCGGTGTGCTTGTCCCCAGTTCGAGGCGGCGTGGGTGCTGACGAACATCGCCTCCGGGACGTCCCACCAGACGCGGGTGGTGATCCAGGCGGGAGCCGTGCCCATCTTCATCGACATGCTCGGCTCCGACTTCGAGGACGTGCAGGAGCAGGTAAGCCCCCGCCCCGCCTCCCCTCGGCAGTCCCCCTGATCCCCGTCTCTTTGCTCGGGCTCGCTGCTCCCCCGAGAGAGTTTCATATTCCGGCCCTTTACTTTGTGGGAGGTCTTCAGCCTCGGCCTTGCAGCCGGGATGGTCTTCCACGGAATCCCAGAGCCGCCCTTAGCTAGGACCGCAGTCCGCAAGCTGCAGCTGCTAGCGGCTCTTATCGTTAATATAATATTGATGTGGACATGTGATGAAAGCTGCACTGGCCTTATAGACAGAACTTTAAGAATATACGTATAACAGCCCTCTGTCTGGCAGAACCACAAGAGAGATTTCTGGTTTAGCTTTAATGCGTTGAACTATTACTGTACGTGAAGATATTGTGTCGACTTCACTTAATATAGAAGGAAGGGGGGTAAAGTGAAGATTCTCCAGCGTGCCTGTTGGTTATATTTATTTGATTAGAAATGAAATTATTTGTGTACAAATTCCTCCGCAGGTTTCTCAGCAGAGGAAAAATAAAATTGTAGAGCCACAAGAATTGATGATTTTTGCGATCAGAGATTTATCTTGTTTCTTCCTTCTGGGAGAACTTTCCTCACTTCGGAACTCTTTCCCGAGTCAAGGGTTGTGCTGTGCTTGTGTGTTGCAGGCTGTCTGGGCTTTAGGGAACATCGCGGGGGACAGCACCGTGTGCAGAGACTATGTACTGGACTGCAACATCCTGCCATCGCTGATCCAGTAAGCGCACAAACTCTCCGGGCTCTCTCGGTCGATTTATTTCCAAGTTTTTCGGAAAAAGAAAAGGCGCACAGAGCAGTAGCCGTGACAGCCGCTGACCCGGGCCCTTTTGTGTGTCAGGCTGCTGGCCAAGCAGAACAGGCTGACGATGATGAGGAACGCGGTGTGGGCGCTCTCCAACCTCTGCCGAGGAAAGAACCCGCCTCCTGATTTCACAAAGGTAAGCCCCTCCCTCGGGGATTGCCGTGGAAACGGCCACGCCCCCCGGCAACAGGAAGTAGAACCAGCTGTGCCACTGCATCACTCAGTACTCAGTACAGCCAATTGTGGGCTCAGAAATTATACCAGCTCCCTTTCAGGGGCTTATCAGTCAGTGTGGTTTATTTGCCAGTAAAGCTTCTTTTCTCCATGTTATTTCTGATTTCCCCTTTAAAATGTTTGACTGACAAGTATCATTATGTCACTAGACCTATGAAACAGTGTAAATGAATAATTATAGTACTCTTAATATATATATTTATTATTTATTACATTGAATCTCAATGTGCTTTGTTAAAGAGAAGGGATGGAACAATAACTAAGAAGGAAAAAATAGGAAATTAGCTCATGGTACTGGAAGTTGGTGGGCTTGTTGGTAGAGTAGGATTTTATAAACGCCTCTTCATACACGGCTGGATCACCAGAATAATATGCCAAAGATGCAGAGTGAGGTAAAAAGGGATGTACTTTGTCCTTGAAAGAAAGTGTGGATTTGAAGCATCTGCATTTCTTGTCCCGTCGTTAACGTGGTTCCAGGGATGTGCGTCAGCATCGAACATTGTCAAAGAGAATGTAAGCGACTGCAGTATTGAGCGCTCAAAGGGAAGAAAAGCAGGGGCACTCGTCAGATATTGAGCCCTGCATCTATATAGCCATCCCTGCACGCTGCCAGCTCTTCCTCAGCTGCCAGTGCAATGCACAGCCCATCACTCGAGCCGTGTGGAGCTGTCCCGTTTCAGCGTGGTCTCTTCCATGCTGGCGACACGGATAAGCAGCTCGTGTCCCCGGAATGGCGATGCGGTGACGTCTCTGAGATGCGTGCCGTGTGCTCTGCAGGTGTCCCCCTGTCTCAGCGTGCTGTCCTGGCTGCTGTTCGTCAACGACACCGACGTCCTCGCCGACGCCTGCTGGGCCTTGTCCTACCTCTCCGACGGGCCCAATGACAAAATCCAGGCCGTCATCGACGCCAGCGTCTGCAGGAGGCTGGTCGAGCTCTTGATGTGAGGAGACGGAGATGCATCTTTTTTGGGGCGGCGGGGGGGGAGATAAAAATTATCCCTCATTTGAGATTGTAAGACTTCTTGGAACGGGGTCTGAAAAGGCTCAGACAGGGCTGTGCCAGCTGCTGCTGGGGAGGTGAGATGTACAGACCGTTCTCAAGCTCTCGAGCCAGCTGCTCATTTATTCATTCACGTTAGTGGTGGTAGAATAATCACCACTGTCCTGTACCGTCGCACTTGAAGAGAATACTGTGTCCCGTGATAAGATGAAGGACAAAGTATTCATGAATTAAATAGATTCCAGAAATAAAAGTAAAAACTGCCAGGTTAAATAGTGATAAAGTAATTTAAGGTATCATGATGCAGTTGTGAACTAGTTCCCACTTGTACATGTACGTAAATGTTTCGGCGAATCTTTATTCTGTGGTTTCCAAGAAGCTCTTCTCTTTCTCTTGCTTCATTGCTGCTTGCTGCTGCAGGCACAGCGATTACAAGGTGGTGTCGCCGGCACTGCGAGCTGTGGGCAACATCGTGACAGGAGATGATGTGCAGACACAGGTGCGCGCCACTCCTGTTTACTAGCAAGTAGCAAAGGTCTCTTCCCCCTGGACTGGAAGCCCAGTCCTACCGCCTGTTTTAGTCACTGGAACAACAGTCATTTGAAACCAGCAGTTGACCTGCGTGAGCCTCTGAAGGCTGGGTTATGGAAAGCAAACTGGTTGCTACATGACATGTAGGACCAGTTCTCTTTTTTTACTTATTTATTTTTAGTCTTATTTTTTCTGTTTACCTAACACTGGAAGAGCTTTCTGGGATGAAATCCAAGTCTTGGTTCTTTCATTCAGATGTTTCTTTTTAAATAATGCTTGAAATGCTTTTTCAATGTTTTGATTTTGAAGGTGTTTGAAATCAGTTTTAAAGGGTTGACTCTGTTCTTTGGGGCTGCAATATACTGTAATTCTGTCAGTTATGTCAGGGCCAGAACCTTCATTTCCCATTCAATTTGATGGAGACTTGCCAATTAGCAAAGTGGCCTGAATAAGAGATTTTGATAGGCTCTGGGGTATACAGAACTCTAAAATCTACCACGCTCTTGGAAGAATAGAAAATGAAGGAGCATAGTTGGTAATTGTTTTAATTCAGCAAGTAGGGAACTCTAACTTAATTAGTGACACTGGCCTGTCAATAATGCACTTACTGTACTAGCTTCAGCCTGCTTTGATTGTGCAGTGCAGGGTGCAGTTGTATGCGTTTGCCCCTGCTAATTCAGTTTTGCCATTGGTGCTGCTGTTTTATCTCTAGGTGATTCTGAACTGCTCAGCCCTGCAGAGCTTGTTGCATTTGCTGAGCAGCCCCAAGGAGTCCATCAAGAAGGAGGCCTGCTGGACAATATCCAACATCACAGCAGGAAACCGGGCACAAATTCAGGTCTGGAGACTTAAATAATTGGCATCATCAGACGATTTGTTCTGTGACATACAGACTTTCACAATCCCCTCTCTAGTTTCACAGGGATATTATTTATTGGAGTTTTATTTCCCAGCTCACTGTGTAACTAGGAAAGATTGTGAGTGATTTGATTGACTGTTTGAAAGTTGTTGTTTTTTTTACACTTATGTCACAGATGGTCATCGATGCCAACATACTGCCCGCCCTGATCAACATCCTGCAAGTGGCCGAATTCAGAACGAGAAAGGAAGCCGCGTGGGCGATTACCAATGCCACATCTGGGGGCTCTGCGGAACAGATGAGGTCAGTGCAGCACAGCTGCCTTGCTGGACCTCTCTGGGTATAAACCTTTCTGAGTGAAGCTGGGGCCCTGCTGCTGTCTGCAATCATCTGCTCGTGTGTCGGAAACCTGGGGACCTCTGCAGGAGTTCAGAACAGGACTAGAAGGGGCTCCTGGAGAGTTTGGACTAGGGAGCAAGGCTGAAGCGTCCTTTTGCAGCAAGAACTGTTGCTGCAGTCGCTGCACCTGGACGATGGAGTTCCTGCATTTTACAGTATCAAAAATAACATAATTAAAATGTTTTACGCATTTTATAGGTATGAAATCCTAAGTTGCGATGTGGAATGCAGGCAGGCTGATGGCTCTGCTTGACTTGCTGTTTGTGCAGGTACCTGGTGGAGATGGGGTGTATCAAGCCGCTCTGTGACCTGCTGACTCTGATGGACTCGAAGATCGTGCAGGTGGCCCTGAACGGGCTGGAAAACATCCTGCGGCTGGGCGAGCAGGAGGCCAAGAGGAACGGCTCTGGGGTCAACCCCTATTGCGCTCTGATCGAGGAGGCATACGGTGAGTCATACCCCCCATAGGGCAAGGGGTCGCCATAGTGCTGCTACACAAGCCACGCCCCCCATAGGGCAAGGGGTCGCCATAGTGCTGCTACACAAGCCACGCCCCCCATAGGGCAAGGGGTCGCCATAGTGCTGCTACACAAGCCACGCCCCCCACAGGGCAAGGGGTCGCCATTGGTGCTACTGCACAAGCCACGCCCCCCACAGGGCGAGTGGTCGCCATTGGTGCTACTGCACAAGCCACGCCCCCCACAGGGCAAGGGGTCGCCATAGTGCTGCTACACAAGCCACGCCCCCCACAGGGCAAGGGGTCGCCATTGGTGCTACTGCACAAGCCACGCCCCCCACAGGGCGAGTGGTCGCCATTGGTGCTACTGCACAAGCCACGCCCCCCACAGGGCAAGGGGTCGCCATTGGTGCTACTGCACAAGCCACGCCCCCCACAGGGCAAGGGGTAGCCATTGGTGCTACTGCACAAGCCACGCGCTCCTCAGGGCAAGGGGTCGCCATTGGTGCTACTGCACAAGCCACGCCCCCCACAGGGCAAGGGGTCGCCATTGGTGCTACTGCACAAGCCACGCCCCCCACAGGGCAAGGGGTCGCCATTGGTGCTACTGCACAAGCCACGCCCCCCACAGGGCAAGGGGTCGCCATTGGTGCTACTGCACAAGCCACGCGCTCCTCAGGGCAAGGGGTCGCCATGCTGCTGCTGCTGTGTTTGTCTCCTCCTCTTCTATTTTTTCTTTACTACTTTTGACTTATTCTTTTTCTAGTATCTTAATCCTGCAGGCTTTAAAAAATATGGGGCCTTTGTTATAGTCCTGTCACTAGCCAGCAGTGACCGGGATACCCTAAGGGTTGGATGGGATTAGTTGACCAGGAATCTCTTGGCCTCCTGGGTGCATACGGGCGTGCAGTTCAGGAGAGTCTGCCAGCACTTCCTCTTTCTCCCCCATGTGCGGTTGTGAGGTCTGTGGCTCTAAGGCAGCGATATAATATGTTACGGACACAGGTTTTTATTTTCCCCAACGTCTGTCTCTCTCTGCATGGCTGTTTCAGGCCTGGACAAGATTGAGTTCCTGCAGGGCCATGAGAACCAGGAGATCTACCAGAAGGCCTTTGACCTGATCGAGCACTACTTCAGTCCGGAGGATGAGGACCCCAGTATAGCCCCCAACGTGGATCTGCAGCAGCAGCAGTACATCTTCCAGCAGTGCGAGGCGCCCATGGAGGGCTTTCAGCTATAATCCTCCCCCTGCCCTTCTCCTCTTCTCTCTTCTCCTCTCTTCCTTCTAGCTCCAAGCAGCCCTTGGCGGGAGAGGCCGCACCGAAAGAGGTGTTTTCTTCCTTCAGGATGAATTATTTGAGAATTGTAATGAAGACCATCAATAATAGGAACAAATGTTGCCAGTTGGGTCATCCCATGCAGTCCTCTTCATCCAGTCTTAAGGATTATGTTTCATTTTCAATGCACCAGGTAAAACAAAAAATTGCCTGAAAAAGACCTTAGCTTCTGCTGCAGCACGTGCACTGAATGCTGTCGACTCGCGGACTGTGAAATGCCCTGACCGATCTGTGGAACCTACAGTGTGAAGGATCGCGCAGCCCTGCGGTTTTCCCTTCTTGGCCCAGGTGAGGTTCGGCGCTGCGGAGGCTGGAAGCGAGGTTTTGCTTCAAAAGCTGGGTTTGCCCAGTCGCAAGTTTTTCCTAAAATCACTTGAACTAAACACTGGACTCAATTGCTCTGTGCAACCGGGACGCTGTCCAAGGACCTTGCTTTTAAATTCAAGACTGACAATGACAATGTTATGACAATGGCCACTGACTTCACTGTAGGAACAGTGACACCAGGTACAGCTGACATACCTGAACACGGAGCTGCTCCTGTATGACTCCCACGTGTCCCTGGAGGACTTTAAATGAAGGTTACTGGTATTCCTACCACAGCTTTCAAGGATATGGACTGAGTGTGGAAAACCCTGACAGAAAAGAACGTTTCTTTCCTCCTTTCTGTGGAATGTGCCTCATAAGCAATCACACAAGAACTGCTCTCCTCTGGTCTTGGAATACAGCACACTAAACTGAAAGAGTGACCACAGAGAACTTCATTGTTAACTTTGCACGGCTCAGAGAAATTATTACAGTGGCCTCGTGCGGGCTATTTATTTGGATAGCAGTTCCCATCCTAACTTTTTTTTTTTTGCATTGCAATAGTAGGTTTGTTTTTTGGGGTTGACAGTTTCCAAACTCCTCCACTGGGAAACACTTGACAGTCTCAATTGTCTTCACCATTTTGCCAAAAATCCAGCTCATTCCTTTTGGGCGATCGGCTCCTTGTTTGATATAGTTGAACGAGAGGACTCGCAGGGTGCATAAGTCCGACTGCAGCCCCCCCCCCCCCGAGTGTGTGCCGGCCTGCGCTGGACTGGATGCTGGGACACGTGGTCAGGGGGCCCGTGCCACCTGAGCACCCGAGCCGAACCAGTCCTGGATCCTGGAAAGCCTCTGGGCCAGGTGGATCCGCTTCTTCCCCTTCCAGCGAAATCGAGAGACATAGCGACGCTTTTCTTTCTTTCTGCCTCGCGTTTCAATGAAGCTTGGAGTACCACAGTGGAGGTACAAGAAAAAAATAACCTGACTGGGGGGGGGAGCCATCAGCAATTTCTTTTAGGTTTCTTGGGTTTTTTTTTTAATTTCCCATCGGCATCTTTTAAAGAGATGGTGAAACACACACCGCACCTTACAACATTATACTTGATCCACATTATTTTACAGCTTTCAGCTTCCTCTTGATTTGGGGGAAAAAAAACAGTTCTGAATCGAATGAATGGTCAGATCTGTGAATTAGAAGAGCTGGAATATGGCGCAAACCTGTTTTACATTTTGCACATAAAGGCTGTCTCATTCCCTGCTACAGTGTCTTACGGGCTGCCAGAATGCCAGATGACGTCCTCTAGTAATTGCCACTCAGCGATGATTACTCGAAGGGTGAGCTGCAACAGCTTGTCGGTTTCAGCAGTATGGATCTTCATGGTAATAGTCCTGGCTGCAGAAGACGCTAGTATGCTTTATGTAGCATTTCAGATGAGTAGGCACCACAGGGTTAATTAACTAAATCCAGTAATTGTGTAATGCCATCAGCATTGTTTCTTCACCGGTTCTATTGGTAGAGGCCATTTGCTACAAAAGGTCATATACATATTCAGTTTGGCAAGATTTATTTTGGAATGAAACGTGAAAAAGACCACTTGACGAATCTGAAAAATGTTTTACTATATAGTGCACTTTTTTTTCTGGCTCAAGACTATGTACACATGTATATGTATATTCCTTTCAATATAATATGCAATCTTGGCAGTCTGTGCAGATAGTTTTACTCTACCTGTTTTATATTAATTTGATAAAGGAGAAAGATAAATAGTACAATATACAGTAAATGTACTTGCCTTGGGACTCCTCAGCATGTGATGCTGAAGCCTTGTAACTTGTGCCACTGTGCTTCTCTCGTATGAAGCCCACAGCTATGGTTTTATTTTTTTTTTAACACTGCAACATGCTCATAAGAAGTCAAGGAATGTTTTTTTTTGGTTAAAGGCCACTATCAGTGTTTTACGTGTTGCAAATAATTATCCACACAACTACACACTCTTTGAAAACCAGGAGGAAAAAGTAGAGCAATGTTTTCACGTTAGGAAAGCTGACTGGACCCAGGTCAACCAGACCCCTTAGGCTTCAAAATTAAAACACGCTAAATGGAAAATGTTTTCTTAATCATTACTTGACACTTTTAAAATAAAAATATAATTATACAAAAGAAATATGGCCTTTTGAATATTTTGTATTCACACATTTTATTTTTATTGCTCTTATTTTGCCCTCTTTAGATTGATAAATAGTCCTGATTTGCACAGAAGGTTTGCAGTAAGTCAGCAATGAGGATGGGCTGTTCTGACCATCGGATCTGCGGAGTCTGTGGTCGAAAAGCAAATAAACCATGCATGTAATTCTGCTGAAGTGGTTTCAGCGAGAGGCCAGTCCTGCCTCAAAGTGTCTGGTTGGTCTGGGGTCTGCTGGCAGCGCTACTTCGCATCCAGACTAAAATGAAATCGGACAATCTAGCGCGCACCTCCACTGGAACAGCTTCCGAAGCTGCGGCTGCAGGGAACTGGCTGCTCCTGAGAACCGCGTTTGAAAAGAATCGATGGGCTGATGATTCCGCTATGCTGCGTAGTGTCTTGTTTTCAGTCTTCACTGTTTGATATTTCAGAATGTGGTACGGTTTGTGCGAATCCTCCCAAATCCCCACTTTTGCAGTAGAACAAAGATTTTGACTGCACAAGACCACAGAAATCGTGCTTCAGTGGGCCACGGCCCTTTATATGTGTACTTTATGATAAGTAGATACGTTACGGTATCTCAAACCTTTTCATCTGCAATAGTTTATTTGGAAAAGGGATTTTTTTGTATCTAAAACAGTGTACACATGCACAAAAGTATATTTGTAAAGTCATTAGAAACGTTTTAAAGTCTTTATTAATTTTATAACGGAAAAAAACATCAAAGGCTTCTCCTTTCCAGTATTTTTGTAATAGTTTTTGTTTAAAGACGTCAAAGGGAAGCCCACAAGCCACAAAGGATGCGAAGCAGAAAGAACATTACTTGTAGGAAACGTTTTATTGGAAAAATATTTGACAGAAAATGAGGGCAGATATGCGTTTCTCGTAAAACCGTTTTCTTTGCTTTATCTGTCGGGACCGAAGGTGCCGCATTGACACCCACTGAGAAACCATAGCTGGCTCAGACCTGAAATAGTTTTAATGGCTAATAATAAGCTATGAATTTGTTTACCAAGTTAATTTAATTTTATGTTGGATTCTTCCAGAGAGATTGACCAATATCTGATGTTCAATACTTTGTTATATTGAGAAATGTGTAAATGTGATCTATGTCATTTGCATAAATGCTGCTTTCATGAAAACTGTCACGTTCTTGCTGTCCAGTTTACCTGTGTGCATGTGCCGTTTCCGAATGATCCTGTTTTTTACTGACAGGTCTTTGTGAACACTTTACCCGTCACTTCAGTAGCCACTGGGAGTGCTCTAGTGCCAAGTGAGAAATACTTATCAATAGTCTGGCGCTATAAAAAACTTAACTTCTATATATTACATTTACCTAGTCCTGATTCCACCCTAGAGCAAAAGAAATAGAAATATACTTGTGAAACTAAAGCATTCATACTTTTAAATATTTTTGGATGGGGGGGGGGGGGTTGTGAATATTTCATACAAGAGAACAAGAGGTTTATTCCATGCTGAAAAAAAGAAGAAAGAGAACACAACGTTTCGGCCGTGGAGCCTTCTTCAGGTGTGAAATTGTGCTTGACACCTGAAGAAGGCTCCACGGCCGAAACGTTGTGTTCTCTTTCTTCTCTCTTCAGCAGAGAATAAACCTCTTACCTGTTCCTTTGCAGACTGCGCCTGCTGACGCAGCTGCCCACCTGAACTTTCATATAAGAGGAACATTACAAGAAGGATTTAGACCAGCAGTGCAGATCTGACTGTACAGAAGGCTACGTGCAAGTGCATTTAAAACCGAAGAACACTGGACACTTCCTCACCCGAATAGCTGTGAGAGTGGGGAAGACGCTACCCTGCCGTGCGCTTCTCTCAAGAAAGACTAGATGAGGTCCTGGGATCAATTAACCATTAACTGTCAAACGTGTAAGATAGGCTGAATGGGCTCCTCCCGTTTGTGACGCGTCTTGAGCTGACTTGTGCGGTGGGTGTGTGGGAGGGGCCCGGAGAACGTGTCTTCTGCAGTAGGCTGCCCCATTCCTGTCCAGCACACAGCTAAATTATAGTTCCTCGTGCACTCGAATCCTCAGCCCGTTACCCCCCCCAGAAAAATGACTCCTAACTGTCCTCAAACTGCTTCTTCCACAGGATATGCATTATACTTTCTAAAACTAGTTTTCATAAAAGCACTTCGGTGGAATTCCAAAACAGATGAACTGAAATGAATTCCATTTCAGCCCATTGATATTTTCTAGAAAACAGCCACAGCTCTTCAAAAACCTGATACCGTGAAGGCTGCACTAGTTATCAAAGGTACAAGTGGTGCCTCTGCATTTTCGTACCTGTTAAATTTCTTGGTTAATATGGGGAGAGTCCACCCCCCCACAGGTCCTAAATAAAAGAGTCCTACTGATTTGTTCTTTGCCCGAGGAGACGTTCTAAAAGACTAGGACAAGACGGGCAGAGGCGGAACACAGCGCGCGTGGGGAGGGTCGGCTCTCCCAGCAGAGGGGCACACAGCTGCAGTAGGGGACTCCTCTACTGCGTCTTCTCTCCAGCGACGACGACGGCGGCGGCGGCCTCGTTCTCCCTCTGCGCCTCCTGTCTCCACCGGGCCTTCTTCTCCATATTCAAGCTCGTCAGGGACTCGTTACGCCCAACTGCCTGGAGAGGCAGAGCCGCTCGTGACTGACCGAACGCCCACAGACACCTGCAGACCTTTCCTGAACAGGCTAGAGCAGAGGACTGCAATCCTCGCACGCACACAGATGTAACTGTTTTTGTTTCCCTTTGTTTTACTGCACAGAAAATGGTAAGATGACACCACAATTCACAGCCACCAGACCATACTTCACACCTGTTCCTTGTCCAGTAAAACCCCGTTTCAACTAGTAAAGCCCAATTAATTCTTTCAGACATTTTCAACATTACCTTATTTCTCAACTGCATATTGAGGGTGTCTGCAGGTATGCAATCATTCCTCTTTTTCTCTTAGAGCTATGAATACTTCCCTTGTGAGAAATATAGGAGAGATCTGAGCTGAAATGTTCAATAGTCCTGCTTTCATTTCTGTTTAAAATGTAGGATTTACAGGATCACAGTCAAATGGCACTTTTTTTCCCTTTTAAAAGTCTGCAGAGTTCTCCTCAAAATTTAAAATAAAAATAGATTAAATTCCTCATTGAAGAATTATTTTTGAGTTACTGGTTTTGTTCTGCATGTTTAGTACGTTTGTAACAGCCAGAAACTTTGAATCCAACAGCACGAGTTTCCCCAAACAGAATTCGAAACCCTACCTGCTTGCCCAGGATGACCATTCCCAGACAGCCCACTACTGTAAGGACAATCATGGCGTAGCACGCCTTCACACGAACCCTGTTCCTTGCACCATCAATCATCTCAAACCTTAGGGGACAAAGACAATAATTCCCACATCAATTCTTTGCATTGTTCCTGAAGACAAGCATCTGAGCAAACTGAGCACTGATTATACATGTGGAGGGGAGCTCCAGGAAAGGGCTGGAGAACCTTGTCTCTTCCACGCAATTTGGGAATGCAGCACTGTAATGGAGCAGACAAGCCTGCCCATGCTGGAAGAGAAAGCCAAAGAAAATAGCAAGAGTGGAATGAAAACTCACTGCACCCAGTAGCGCAGGACAAAGACCTTTTACCTTCAGCACAAACAAAGACAACTTTTCACATGACTGCTTTGCTTTTAGGAATTAACAGAACCCCAAACCCCTCATTTCTCTCACAGGCAGAGAAATAAGATTTTATCCTGCAAAACAAGAGGGGAGAAAGGCGACAAAGGAACCACGTTTGGCACCACCTCCTGATTTACACCGGCTTATCATGAAGAGACTTTTACTATTTCAGCAGCAGAAAACTCAAGTCAGGCCCCTGTAAGGGCTCTGGTTAGGTTTCATGTTAACACAGGACCCTACAAAAAACAGCAGTCTAGCCCAGGGTAAATATACTTACTGGAATTTGGCAATTACCTCACTCAAGAGGAAAGGAAAACACATTCCTGGAAAAGGTCTAACCTTTTGTGCCCTCTGTTTATAAGCCAATAATGTTTCTGAGCCAATCACATAGCCCAGACCTCAGAGAAGACAATTTAGTGACAATCAAAACTGCACCCATCCACTTTATTGCTACTGGAGATCAGAGTAACGCTGCCTCTGCTTAAAATAAACAAGCAGTGGAAAGGAGGGCAAAGCCTCACACTTACGACACAATCTCTGGTATCTGCTCCTTGGTCTTGAAGCGACCGGCCCAAAGCAGGATTTTCTTATCGAACTCCGACAGCTTGTATCCAGGTATTTTGAAGCCTGGCTGGACTGCATCACAGGACAAACCAACAAGCAAGTGTTAGCCTGATTGAAAAGAGGCCAACTGTGCTATCAGGTGACTTTAGAGAATGACATATACAGTGGGTTATGTTCAGCAGTTAAATCACAGTGCAGCAGCTTCAGCATGGAATAAAAACAGTGCACATCAATGGCGTTGTGTAGGATCTATGACAGGGTTATTCTGCCATGCTACAATGTCACTTGTTCTCTGTCCACCCACCAGATAGTGCCAACAGATCTCAAGGCCTAACACTGTAGGTATGGGCAGTGACACCATTACAAAGTATGAAACTTGTGCTGAAGACGGGGTGGAGCGGTGGCTCTGTGGCTCAGGATCTGTGCCTGTGGCTGGAAGGTTGCCAGGTCGTATCCCGCAGCCGGCAGAGGAATCCTTATCCGTTGGGCCCCTGAGCAAGGCCCTTAACCCCAGCTGCTCCAGGGGCACCATATAAATGGCTGACCCTGCGCTCTGACTCCAAGCTTCTCTCCCCGTCTGTGTGTCTCATGGAGAGCAAGCTGGGGTATGCGAAAAGACAAATTCCTAATACAAGAAATTGTATGTGGCCAATAAAGTGATCTTATCTTAAGACAATCACAAAGACTTAGAGGATTTCAAGACTCTTTATGACAGACAAAAGATCTGTAAGTCAAATCTTGAGGTGTACGAAAGGTTCTGCAAACCGAAATACATTGTTTTTTTTAATATCACTATTCCACCGCAAAATCCTGCTGTGATTTCCAACCCCGTACAGCACGTGCAGGGTGTGATGAAATATGATTACACCAATGGCTACAAATTGGATTAGCTTTGAAATCCCTTCTGAAGCTCACTGGATCTTAACCAGGAAGCTGAAATTAAATCACAGTTCCTCTCTTGGTCAAGTCAGAAGCCAGAACCGTGTTCGGAAAAGCGAGTTGTGTATTTGCCAGGTCGGGACCAACCTGCCTCTCCGGAGTTTGGGAGTGCAGACTGGGCTATGGGTTCGGAGGGGCTCTGCTGCGGTTTGCTGCACAGCTGCCTCCTGGCACTCTGGGCTCCTGGTCCAGCACGTCTCACATGCCCTGCCAGGGAGAAATTGTGACTTGTGTTACATGCAGCGACAGTAAGTGAGCAGCTACACCTTCCTCTTGCTCACCTGTTTGCCGAATCAGACTGACTCAGCAAAAATCATCCACAACTTTTAACGTGACATGACAATGAAACCCCTCAGGCAGTGGACACGGGACACTGGTACAAAGTGTTCTAACAGGAACTCTTGTATACAAAATTCCAGGCCCTATGGTGGCTTTGAATTTGAATTCCTCAGGTAGCTACTTTCACCTACAGGCCGACTCACGATGAATTGCAAGTTCGCAACACATCCGGCAAATGACAGTACCTGCGGGTTACATCAAAGGAAATGTACCAAGAATAACAAATTCAAGGCATCAGTATTATTTATAATACTGTATAAGTATTATTTATTCAGACGGTGTGAAGGACTTTTCTAAACATGTTGCTGGAATTCTAGTTAAAGAGTTTTTAAAAACCTAGCAACCAGATCCTCGTCTTTTCTGCAGTATAGTTTTGACAGGAAGCAGACCTCTAAGTCACTTTACACTCCGACATCGCTTCTGACTACTTGTGTGTACAAGCGCCTATATTAATGCCCGAAATGACAAATAAGCAAGTTGTACGTATGTTACAGTTATGTGTAACACACGTGTTACACTTACGGACATTTTGTGACGACTTACCGTAGTTTACGGAACAAAATACTTCGGGGAAATTTGGGAGTTGCAACATGGTGTTCCGTTTTCGATGTTGTGTTCATGTCTTTACCAAAAAGGAAACTGTGTTTGTACTCACCTCCAGTGTTTAAAAAACTAAAGGGTCCGAATGTAATCTGCTAAGAGTTACAACAAAACGCGATACGTTTTTTTTTCCCCAAGTCCTTTTCGCGAAACAGGACCTGCGCAGATACGGAGGGATGTTGCTGCGACTTGTCCAAATATACGAAGCCAAACTAAAAACGAGAAACACTGCTCACGGCTCTCCCGGTTACTTCTGAAACCAGCTGCCCGGCGTGAAGCCAAAATAAAACAATTCACACCAGAACTGTTACATATAGCCATTGACTTACCGAAAAGGGCGCCAAGGGCGACACGAGTCTTGTTGATGGAACTGAGGATCATCGCTGAAAGCTGTCTATCGTGTTACAAGCTGCAGTGAAAGACGATTCCCATTGATATTGGTGTGAACAGCTAACCAGAAAGTCAGGTCGTGACGCCTCTTGAATGTCTGCTGGGAGCCTGCGCTCACCGCAGGCCGAGGCGAAGACCCCGCCGGGGTGCCCGGGCAGCCGCCTGAGTGCACAGTACTGCCCCTGCTAACATGAACTCAACTAGCCATCAAGGGAAACCAAAGGGGTATGTGACCACAATGTCATAATATTGAAAGTTATGAAAGTAGTTTGAAGACAGTTTGTAACTTCACAGTATTGTCATCATTATTAATTGGAACGGAGAAGCAAAGGCCAAACAACAACAGCAACAACAATCACAACAACAATAATAATAATTAATAATTAATTCAGTGCCACACATCGCGGGTTTTTTCTATATTATTAGGTTTGTCTTCAGGATATGCTCTGGACACCTAACATTCTTGGCTCTGAATTGGTAAGGACCTCTTATCTAACATGGCGGCGCCCAGGGAAAGGCTGAACTGTGAGGACTTCTCAATGTTTCAGGTAAAAAACCCCCCAGCTAAATCGGGCATTGAGCAACCGAGGACGCAGTAGGCGCAGTTAGCGCTTATTGTTTTATTTAAAATGGAAGTGGTTGAGTTGTTGGTTATTTTATTAAATTCTCAAATGGTGTGACCCTTACGTTCAATAATGTGTTCAATGCATTTATATGGTTGGAAGTCTTACTTTTTTTATAAAGAAAAGGATAGTTAATTAATGATAACAGAGATGTAGAATGGCAATCCGCTTAATAGGCATAAAAATGCGTTGTTTAAATGTGATTATTGCTCACACTGTTGAATTAAATTGTCTTAATCCATGTGTTACTGACGTACGTGTGTACGTACTAGTGGGCAGGAGGAGGAGCGAAGCGAACCAGTTGCACAATTCTTCTCCAGGGCTTCAGCTTCCTTTGTTCAGTTGACCCCTTTTAGAAAGAGAGCGTTTAGGAAAGGTTTATAAGTTCATTTAAGAAAGTAATTGAGGGGAAAACTTCCACTCTAAATAGAGCCAGTTGGTATATAGACCTCGAGTCTCGAATAAAAGCGTTAAATTTGGAACTGTATCTTGAACTTTATAAAACATACACTTGTGCTGCCGTTCACTTTTGGACAAGGCTGTCAGAATTAATTTTAAGGAGTCGCCTGCTGCTCTCATGACCTGTCCTAGGAGACTTCTAAACAGGATAACTTCATTAACACACACTGATGAGAAGGGAACTGATAGCTTGTAGAACTTGTGACTTAACTTCATAGAAATGTATTAAACACTGACAAGTTATTGCTGCAGGAAAAGTGGGTATTTGTTTTTGTCCCTAAAGTTGTCTCTGATCTCACACATAGTCCCCATAGCTCACTGTTCAGTGATTAGTGATTCAGTGTCTACAAATAAACGTTCAGGCTACTGGAGTGGCTTTCAGTGCATCAACACACTTTCTAAGGTCTTGAACAAAAGTTTGAACATGCAGTCCTTGAAAAAGACCAGCTGGTTTGGCTGTGAACGGACCACGTGCACTCACTCCGTGGAGCTGTCTGGTCCAGCACTTGGTAACATGGAGGTGCACATGGCTCTTTTATGTCTGTGTACTGAAAAAGAGGCAAATACTGTGGTCATGCTGGAGGGCTGTCTTGCAATGAAATACTGCCCCATTGTGGAGACGGATGTAATTCTTGACAAATATTAAAACCAAAAACAGGGGACACTTTTCAACTCGAAGGGTTATGAGAGTTTCAAACAAGATGCCTCTCATGTTGCTGAATCTAATACCTGAAGTTCCTTCAAGAAACAGCTAGAAGAGATCCTGGGATCATTTAACTACTAACTACCTAGCCTAACAAGGTAGATGGGTCGAATGGCTTCCTTGCGTTTGTAACCGTTCTGTTGTTAATCTTGATGTACTGGCAAGGCTCAGCTGAGGAATACTTTGCACAGGGTATCTGGTCAAACCTGATGATAGTTTTTCTTGCTTCCCTTCCTCATTTGCTTCTCTCTCTCCCTCCCTCCCCCCCCTCGTTTAGGAAGTCCTTAAGGCGATGCGCACCATCGATGATCGGATAGTCCACGAGTTGAACACCACTGTCCCTACTGCGTCTTTCAAAGGGAAGGTCGATGCCAAGCAGACGTGCAAACAGCTGTACGAGTCTGTAAGTGCTTGGGCAGACTGATCAGTGCTGCTTGCTTGCACCATTTCCCAACACGGTGCATGAATATGAATGCAGAAGAGGGTTTGTAAAGTAAAAGAGATCAGAAAGCGGCGATAAAAAGTCTGGCTTTGAGCAATATACCTGCACATGTGTTTATGCTAGCTTTGATCACTTACATGTCGTGCTCTGTTTTTTTCCAGCTAATGGAAGCCCATGTCAGCCGAGATAAGGCAATAAAGTCCTGTATAGCCCAGACGTCCAGTGTGGTCAACCAGCTGCGGGAGGAGAGGGCGAAGGATGCCGATAACCTTACACTAATCAAACAACTCAGGAAAGAGCAGACCAAGGTAATGCACAGTTGAGCCACAAGAGGGCGTGCTAACTCTTACCAAAAGCCCTACAACCTGAATGCGCATTAGTACATCTCGCTTTGCAGACAAAAAGGAGCAGAATGACTGACCAGCAAAACGTTTATAAATGTTGTATTTGTGCTAGTTTTTAAATGTAAGTCATAATTAACCATGATGTTTTTTCTTTGTGTGTGTTGCAGCTGAAGTTTATGCAATCAGAATTAAATGTTGAAGAAGTTGTCAATGACAGAAGCTTGAAGGTATGACAGCATAAAAAAAAATTACATCTTTCTCCTCTGCCCAAAACGGAGAAGATGATGTACACCTTCTGTTTCTGTGTTATCATTGTCCTCCTGGAATGTGTTAGACTATAAAGCAGACATCTATTGAAATGACTTTATTATTGATGCATTTATGCCTCAGGGCCAGCTGCTGAAAGTACATGATATAAAATCTAGACATGTAAGTAAAACCAATTATTAGCGTCCAAGCAAAAATCCTTATACCTCATGTAAGAAAACACCCGGTGACGTTCAAGGTGCTTGGTTCACTATATATGATTAATTTCTCTTATAGACAGCTGAAGGATTTGTTTATAAGTGGGTAACTAAATGCTTAACAGTCCAAAGGGTAAATAAGATTTTTTTTATAATAAGTATGTTTACTGTTCTTCATGCAGGTGTTCAACGAAAGATGCTGGATTCATTTTTCTCCCCCGAAGCACCAGTGACGTCTGTGAAGTGGCGTTTGTCACAATGTCTGGAATGAAAATGGCATCATGGTAGCTATGCCGCCGCGGACCACCGAAATCAAAGAACCGGGATTTCCTGTGCTGCAACCATCAAGGAATCTCTCCATCACGCCGTAGTTTCATAAGACAAACTTCTCAAATGTTTGTGAATCGCCATTTTTTTTTACAAACCTTGTAAAAAAAAAAAAGTTTTATAAGAATGAAAACTGTTTTCAAAGGCCAGCTGTGGTCTCCATGCTGTTGGGTTTGCGTGTGACTGCTAAGGCAGGCTCTTTCCACAAATGGCGTGTTGAGTTTGGATTCTGAGAAGCAAGGCCTAAATGGCCATGGGCCAGTGACCTCATAGCAAACTAGTGGTGTTTGCTACCCAGGAACTAGCTGGAACCTGTTGAAAAGCCCAGCCATTCTTTGACTGAATCAACAGCATTACAGCAGACAGCCTGATTCGATAATAGACCTTTCACAATATCCACCTCTTTCTATGGAATTGCGCGCACAGGGCAAATGGAATACAGCTGTAACGTTTTTGGAATTTCCGCACCACATTCCAGGCCCTTTCTCTAACACATCTTGTTTACAGAGCTGTTCTAATTTATAAAGGACACAATCCTGACACAAAAGTTGTATGACAGGAGATGAAACAGCACTGATATGTTCAGTCACCCACAATCTATTTAGTGCATTTTTATCAACAGATAAGGATCGCAAGATGAGAGTCTTGAACCTCTGACTGGTTCCTGACATCAAGTATGAATACCTCTCCAGCAGTGTACAACTGTTTTAGTACGGGAAATGCAACCACATTAATTAGGTTTTTAGCGCAGGAAGAGAAGGTCTAGTAAACAAGATGAGACTTGTGACATTTTTGCTCACCATACTGCTTTCTCCGTTTGAAGTGATGGCAAAGACATGTTAGCCAGGTGTCAACTGAAACATCTGTTTAAGGACTGCAAGAAAAGAGTGCCTATACCAATAAGGGGTTGTGTACTTTTAATCATGTCAGGCTGTGCTTTTCTCATAACCATACCACCGCAACAAGTACTAACATGCTTTCAGGAAAGCGATACTGCAGGGCCTCCGTCTACTTTCTGCAACAAAAGTGACAGAAAATCACTGACTTGTGTGCAAAGAGTCCCACAATGAGAGCAGCTAAGGCTCAAGCTGACTTTTTAGAAGCTTTTTAGAAGCTCTAATGGTGCAAGGCTGTAAAAAGGATTTTGTAACTCTTGCTGTGTGCTCAGATCTTTGAGTGGTGCCCCACTTAAACTGGAACATTTTGCCAAGGAACCAGAGGCCGTTTTCAGATCTGTTTAGTGCAGAAATCAGTTTGCTGACTTAGCTATAGCCAGAGGCGGGTATCATGGCATGGAATTACAAGATGTGTGGCCAGTGGTGCACAAGGAAAGCCCAGTGTATTAGCAAGGGGAGGACCGCTACACACGGTACACTGCTTACCCTAAATGGTGCTGTTGTGAATACAATTGTTTTACTTTGCTGTAAACATTTTGTGCATGTGGTCTTTTTTAACAGCCAGTTCATCACAGCATCTAATATTGAACTCAAAGTTCCCATATAACGTAAACCTACGCGCTACAGCCTTTTTGCAGTCGTTCATGTGGCATTGAGGTGCTCGGTGCAGCCATACAGTACGTTTTTACTGTGGATTCATTCATTATGCTGATGATCGTTCACCAGCAACGACTGTGGCCGAAACCAGGAACATAACACTGCAAGTGGGTGTTTAGAGAAGTCATCCATCAGAAAAGGGTGTTTCTGCTTTCTGATTAATCATGGTTTGTGCTCTCACCGGTTCCTGGCTTACGCCCTGGAAGTGCACACAGGCTGCATTCCCCAGCAGCCAACGGAAAACTCCATCAATCATTTCACTCGCCCTTCAGTACGTGTTGCCAAAGGCAGCTTTGGGTAATTTTAGAGGTTTTAGAGGACGAACAAAAGTTTTAAATGTCATGGGAAAAGACAGAAAAGAAAACCGCAGTTCTATTGCTGCCCCTCCTTGTCGAGCACAAGTGATTCCAATCGGTATACACTTCTCTAGAAATGATACTGTTGGCAGTCTTAAAACCTAACAACCCATCCCCCTTGCCCAAAAATGTCCCAGAACAAAAATAATGACGATGGTATTTTAAGGTCTTTGAAACTTAATTTTAATGTGTAACAGAGATGACTGCATGATTACAAAACGTACTGGAAACGTAGTGATAAATGACAGCATTCTTCACTCTGGACAACAGCACTGCAGGATCAGAAATACACAATCTCATCATGCTGGGCCTTGGAGGTCTGAATACTGTGGAGGCTCAGCTTTGACCCGGCATGAGGCAGGGTCTCGTAAACACGGATATGCAGGTACTCCTCTTCTCCAACGTGCACCTACAATGGAGAATCAAGATGGTGAAACATGCACGTTCGTGTATCAGATTCAGGGGGTTCTCCACCAGAACACCCCCACTAAACGTGCACAGTGAGCAATGTGCACGGTGAGACAGTTGTTCTGCGGGATTACTGTCCGAGGCAATGCGTTCATGTGCACCTGGAAAGTATAACTGTCCAAGTGAAAGCCTGAGCAAGATGCTACCCATTTGTAAATTAAACTCTAAAAAATGCATTTATTCTAAAAAGTATTTACACAGGCTACTTCCAATGCACTCAAATGCAAACAGTCTGGGTAGGTTGTCTTTTTTAATAAGAAGGTAATAACAGTGTGAAGATGTGGTCAGGACTCTGGACTTGCAAGTGAAAGGTTGTGGGTTTGAATTCCAGGTGGGACACTGCTGTGAGCACAGTGCGTCACGCACACGGTTTCAGTCAAATGTATCAGCCTCAGCCTGAGGTATGCAAGTGTACCAATATAAGCCGCTTTGGATAAAACCAAATTCATAATGACAAATGGACAAACATGCAGACAAATGGACTGCAGGGGCCAGGAAAAAAAAAGTCTAACTGTCTGCGATTTTCAAAATAGCCACAGGCATGATTTTTCCTACCTTAACGAAGTAATTGGTCCCAGCCACCACCTGCGACTTGAACTCCTTCGCAGTGAAGACCTGGAACTTCTTTCCAGCCTTTTCTTCCACCTGGGGCTTCACCTACGAAGTACATGCGACCAGGGCTGTGTTACCCTTCAGGAGATACTACACCTGGGTCAAGGTTCAGGACCACTCTAGGTGCTGGTGTGCATACAAGTCTGCTTAAATACTCCCATTCTGCCAGTACAGGTAAACTGGTCGTTTGGCAAGACTGCTGTGTTGCTATTTCATATCAAAGTTTATCTATCAAATGCACAACAATACAGCGTGCAGCAGTATTTGCTGGCAATGAAATGTCTTTTCTGCGAGCTCACAAAAATCACAAGAATCACAAAACTGAGGTTATGAAAATAAGGTTACATAATAATAGATGTAATAGAAACGGAATAAAACTCAATGTGAGTAGAGCTGCTATGTGTCCATGGTGTAGGCCATATATACAAGTAGTGCGGTTATGCTGAATACAGTGAAAACTGTGTGTCCATGTAGCCATTACAGGTGATTTGCTAAAGGAAATATTTCAGATAGGCTAGTCTATTTAGAACGATCAGCAGATGTCCTGGGGACGCGAGTGGATGCATGATAAAGACCAGGATAAGCTGGTAACCACACGTTAGTCAGTTCTAACCCATGACGATGACTCCGTCACAAAACGTTCTGCATTTTAGAGAGAAGCATAACTTTATCGCACCCAACACTTTTTCTGCTGATGAAAGCAGTAAGGATTTTTTTTTTTTAAAAGCAAACATCTGGAGAGTAACTTGAATAAAAGATCCGTGAGCATACTGAACAGTGCATGAGGCTTGAGGCTTCAAACCGAAATACCAAAAGTATAATAACATTTGGTCTCGGCGATGCAGCTTAGCTGAAGTATTTCATCACAAGTAGGAACAGTCATTGTCAGGATATTAAATATTGTATTTCTCAAGAGGACTTACTCCAATACAATATCTTCAGTGACAATTATAACAACATAACAATAAAACTCACCTGTGCCGAGTACTTTCAGAGTTGATCCTACTCCACTCAATTAAGTTCGGACAGAATTCAAGTCCCCCCGAACAATTTCAATTCCCACTTGAACACTCACCTCGTCACAGATCGCTTGCACCTCCGCGGTGGCGGGTTTGGGCTCGCTGGTTCCTCCGCACAACATAGGCATCTTGACAAAAAGAGCAGTGATGTGACCAGTAAAGAATGAAACACACCCTACCAGCAGATCTGTGATTGCACTGTACAGACTGCACAGCGCACTTTATACAACACTGACACTTCCCCGTCTCTGACGCGCACTGGATCATATGACTCTACCGGACTGTACCATTCTCCCCAGGCCGGGGAGCCGAGACCTCGTTTGAAAAATAAAATCGATTGTCACAGATTCCTGTGCAATATTATAAATTATAACATGCAATTGTTCAACTGAAATTTTTAATTAAATGCGAAATGCAAAACGGGGCTGGGGCTACTGGAGTTCTCCAGTGTTTAATGAGAACTGAAACTCAAAGTCTCACTTTTTTTTCCCCAAGCTTTACTGAACATTCAATAATAATAATAATAATAATAATAATAATAATAAGTAAAGGAGAACCAGTACCCAGAAATGTAAACAACAGAACCTCAGACCTATACGTCCTCAAAGACCATTACAAATCTGAGTAAGTCCCGTAGGGAGCGGGCACCGTACATTGGCACAACGTGCTGTTACAGGAGCTCCCTTGGATATACAGTTTTATCCCAAGCCTGGTGCTCCCTTGTGCACGACAGCTTGAATTTGCGTTCCTCAAACGGCTGCTCTCAGCTACAGGCTGACTTGCTGACAGGTTGGTTGTGGTGGGGGTAAGAGACACGGAACCAGTACTAATGGTGGAAATGAAGGGTTTGAATCGCCGGTTTGCAACACATCCGGACACGGACAGTACCTGCGGGTTACAGCACATCGAATAATCGGCCACCAGTAACGAATTCAAGGTGTCAGTGAGAACAGCAATTCTAAAACTTCCGAAGTGTTATTTATTCAAACCGAGTGAGGGGCTCAGTGCTAGTATAGGCTTCTCCTGGCCTGTGACATGCACACTCATCCACATGTTGAGGAAAAGGGGAAGGATGACTCCTCTCACCATATGACTGCTCAGTAGACCACTGCCTCTGCTCTTTGCACCACTTGACTCACAGAAGTGCATTTTCTCAGGTGTAATAAGGGGTTTAAGCACTGCAACCCGACCATCGTATCCCTCTCTATGAAGTATTCGCTGAAAGTGCTCACGCCTTGGATTGACATTTGCACTCAACCGATTCAGAGCAGCTCTGCCTTGAATCTCAAACCAATTCACAGACATCACAGTCGAGGGGCATGCTCTTTCGTCCACAGGTGGCCCTCTTTCTCTCAGACTTCCTCATGAAATATCAGCAGTCTGAGCTGCCTTTGCTACTGACTCTCCTGCCGAGTGTGCCCCAGCCATCAGCCCTCTCTCACAGCCGCCGAGTCGCTACAACTTGTCAAAAAACCCAAACCAAAATTATCTAGGAAACACTGCTCACTGCTCTCCTGGTTGCATAGAAAAGCAGCTGACCGGCTTGAACAAAAAAGAGAATTCACACCAGAATTGCTGCATATTTTACAGACGCAGCCTTTGAACTTACTGGAAAAAAACGCCAGGGGCGACGCGAGTCTTGTTGATGGAGCTGGGGATCATTGCTGAAAGCTGTCTATCCTGTCACAAGCTGCGGTAAATTCCTATTCGCATTGATATTGGTGTGAACAGCTAACCGGAAAGTCAATTCGTGACGCCTCTTGAATGCCAGCTGGGAACCTGCAGGCCGACGCGAAGACCCCGCCGGGGTGCCCAGGCAGGCGCCTGAGTGCACAGTACTGCTCCTGCTAACGAACTAAACTAGCCATCAAGGGAAACCAAAGGGGTATTATTATTACAGAGGGATTTCAGAACAATAATATTGAAATCTCCCTGTTATTAACACACGTAAGGCATTAGGAAATTAAGGTATTGTGTAAATAATAATAATAATAATAAAAATAATAATTCCTTACACTTTTATAGCGCTTTTCTAGACACTCCCCTCAAAGCACTTTACAGGTCATGGGGATCCCTTCCACCACCACCAGTGTGCAGCCCCACCTGGATGATGTGGCACCAGTGTACCAGTACTCTCCCCACACACCAGCTCTCAGTGGGGAGGAGAGCAGAGTGATGAAGCCAGTTCATAGATGGGGGTAATTAGGAGACCATGACTGGTAAAGGCCAGGGGCAAATTTGGCCAGGACACCGAGTAACACCCCTACTCTTTTAGAGAAACGCCCTGGGAATTTAATGACCACAGAGAGTCAGGACCTTGGTTTTACGTCTCATCCGAAGGATGGCACCTTTTTACAGTATAGTGTCCCCGTCACTATACTGGAGCATTAGGACCCACATGGACCGCAGGGTGAGCGCCCCCTGCTGGCCCCACTAACACCTCTTCCAGCAGCAACCTTAGCTTTCCCAGGAGGTCTCCCATCCAGGTACTGACCAGGCCCACACCTGCTGAGCTTCGGTGGGCTGCCGGTGGTGAGTTGCAGAGTGATATGGCTAAAGAAGTACACAATGTCTTGTAATCATTATTGAGAGGTAAAACCAGAATAGTAGTGGTAGAAATTGGAAAAGCGAAGCAAAGGTAAAACAACAAACAACAACAATAAGAAGAAGAATCGTCTTAATGACCATCATCTTCAATATTTTCTTTAGAGAGATAAAACTCTTGGCACTGCATAGTTAAGGACCTTTTTTCATGTTGTGCATAGATTTAAAATTAAAACAGATGATAACTGTTTTTTTGCAAAGGCAGCCCAGAAACAGCATTTGTTTTGGTTGTTTCTTGTTGTTGTTTTGGTTATGTTCCGTTTGTAAAATTCTGGATCAATCTGCAAAATTAGAAAAAAGAAGGTTTCACATACTGACATTTGTTTTAAGAGAAAGAGATGTTATGTTACTTTTTAGTCCCATTGGAAGAAAATACAAAAATGTTATTTGTCATTATACACATTATTATATACATAAAATGAAATGGTCTGGGAAGAGACCTACATTTGAACACTTAAAATAGAAAAATGGGGCGTATCTCCAAACTATTTCTAAATGTAAGAACACGAAAGCTTTGGTTCTCTTATCTTTATTTACGTCATTTAATCTTTTTCTGTAAAATGCCGCTGTATTGTGTACCCCTGATGATGTTGTATTGTATGTATTTTTTGTTGTTGCAATTAAATTTAAAAAAACTGTTAAGGGCTTTTTATCCAACATGGGTGGCACCCAGTAAACGACTGAACTGAGGATTCAAATATATTTGTTCAACTGACGCCTTTTAGAGAGATTTAGAAAGGGCTTATCAGTTCATTTAAGAAAATAATTGTGGAAAGACTCTTTCACTCTAAACAGAGACGGATGGCCTATGGACTTTGAGTTAAAAAAGCATTACATCTGGAGCTCTATCTTGATCAAATACACATTTGTGCTGCCATTCAAACTTGGGAATCAGACAACTTTTGCGCAAGACTCTGAGATTTCATTGGGAGGAGTCGCTCTAAGGCTCTAAGTGGGTATTGGTGAAATTTCTCATGTCTCTAAAGCCGTCTCCCATCTCACATGTGGTCACCACTGTTCTCCGATTCATATGCATCCCAGAATAACAGGTCAGTCTACTGGAGTCACTTTAAATGGAGCAACACACTTTCTACAACTACTTTTCAGTCTTTGCTTCTTTCAAAAGTCTTTCGCTTCTCTGCCTTTTGGCTCAGATCAAAATAGCATGTGTACTTTTCAGTGTCTTTAACAAAACATTGAATAAGAAGTCTTTAAAAAGGACCAGCTGGTTTGACAGACTAGACCACATGCACTCCTTCACCTAATATCTGCAACCAGCTTGGAGCTTTCCCTGTACCTTTGATGGGTTGGGCATGGAAGTATGTTTTTACTGTGGATTCAATCATTATGTTGATAATCATTCACCAGCAACCACTGTGACCAAAACATCCTACAAGTAGTCATTTACAGAAGTCATCCATTAAAAAGAGGGCGTTTCCATTTCATGTTTCACCATGTTGCAGGAGAAGGAAATCGTTTTTTTTGCTCTCCACAATTCCTGACTGTGTGTACCTTAAGCACAAGCAGCAATGTGAATAATCCATCAATCCTCTTACTCCTCCTTCAGTAAATATTGCCAAAGGCAAAATATAACAGGTAATGGAGGAGAAAAAAAAAGTGTCATGGGGAAAATGAAAACAGTGTTTCCAAAATCACAGCACAGAATGGCATCTACCGTGAGATCAATGAGCACTTCTAGCCCTGCCCCTCCTTGTCGAGCAGTTTTTACTCCATTCAGAATACGCTCTTCTAGAAAGAATAAAGAGTCTTAAAACTAAGATTACAGATTTTAACAACCCATCCCCCTTGCCCAAAAATGTCCCAGAACAAAAATAATGACGATGGTATTCTAAGGTCTTTGAAACTTAATTTTAATGTGTAACAGAGATGACTGCATGATTACAAAACATACTGGAAGCGTAGTGATAAATGACAGCATTCCTCACTGTGAGGCTCTGGACAACAGCACTGCAGGATCAGAAATACACAATCTCATCATGCTGGGCCTTGGAGGTCTGAACATTCTCGAGGCTCAGCTTTGATCCCACATGAGGCAGGGTCTCGTGAACACGGATATGCAGGTACTCCTCTCCTCCCACGTACACCTACGACGGAGAAACATGCAAGTGAGGGCATCAGATTCGGGGGGCTCTCCACCAGAAATACTCTGCCAAACGTGCACACTGAGCAAGATGCGAGGCGAGACAGCCATTCTCCGGGATGACCAAACCTGAGGCAGCATGATTGACCGTACCTGGAAAGTGCAACCGTCCAAGTGAAAGCCTGAGCAAGACCCCCCTTTCTTTTTAAACTACAGTCTTAAAAAAAAAGACTTGACTATCTCCGCAGGCTAGTTTCGCTGCACTCAAAAGGTAGAGAGTCGGGGTTGTCTTTTTATTAAGAATGAAACAGCAGTGGGGCACCACTATGACACAGTGGTTAGCACTGAGCCCTGGGCTCAATTCCTGGGGCGCCGCCCACGTGCAGTTTGTACGCTCTTCCCATGTTCACCTAGGTTTCCTACAGTCCAGAGGCATGTTGGGAGGTTAACTGGCTTCTGGGCCCTGGTGCGAGTGCTTGTGTGTCTGTGTGGGTTGTGCGAGGGGCTGGTTTCCCGTTCCAGGGCGCATCCTGTATCCTGCCTTACACCTGTTGCCTACAGAGATAGGCTCCGGCTCCTCCACGACTCCGAATTGGAAGAAATGGATAGGAAATGAATGACTGGAAATAGCAGTGTGGAGATGTGGTCCAAACTTTGGAACTGTAAGTGGGAGGTTGTGGGTTCAAATTCCAGGTGGGGCACTGCTGTTGTAGCCTTGAGCAAGGTGTGTCTCCCACACTGTTTCAGTAAGAGAGCCTGATGTACAAAATACAATCCACTCTGGATGAAACCAGTCAAATTCATAATGGCACATGGACTGCACGTGCCAGGTAAAAAAAAAAAAAAGAGAGTTTAACTTAGTGAAAGTGTTTAGAAAAAGCCATGAGCTTGATTTTTCCTACCTTAATGAAGTAATTGGTCCCAGCCACCACCTGCGACTTGAACTCCTTCGCAGTGAAGACCTGGAACTTCTTTCCAGCCTTTTCTTCCGCCTGGACCTTCACCTACGAAGTACATGCGACCATAACAATAATATTATTATTATTATTATTAATAAAAACTCCTTACACTTATATAGGGACATTACACTCAAAGCACTTGATCCCCTCCACCACCAGTGTGCAGCCCCACCTGGATGATGTGAGGCAGCCATAGTGCACCAGTCCACTCCCCACACCCCAGCTCTCAGTGGGGAGGAGAGCAGAGTGATGAAGCCAGTTCAGAGAGGGGGGTTATTAGGAGGCCATGACGGGTAAAGGAGATTTCCCAGGGGGAAATTTGACCAGGAGACAGGGGTAACTCCCCTACTCTTTGAGAAACACCCTGGGATTTTTAACGACCATGGAGAGTCAGGACCTCAGTTTTACAGTGCCGCAAAAAAGTTTTTGTCCCCTTCCTGATTTCCTCTGTTATTGTATATTTATCTCACTGGATGTTTTCAGATCTTTAGACAAAATCTAATATTAGATAAAGGGAACTTGAGTGAACAAATAACACTTTTATTATTATTCTATATATTTTATAAAGTTATCCAGCACACATATGCCCTGTGTGAAAAGGTAATTGCCCCCTTACACTTAACTGGTTGTGCCACCTTGCAAGCAAACGCTTCCCATAATTCAGTATCAGTTTTAGCCCACTCTTCCTCGCAGAACCGCTTTAATTCAGAAACACGGGCAGGTTTTCAAGCATGAACTGCTCGTTTCAGGTCCTGCCACAGCACCTCGATTCAGTTTAGGTCCGGACCTGGACTCGGCCGCTCCCAAACTTTCATTTTGATTCTTTTCAGCCATTCTGATGTGGACTTGCTTTTGTGTGCCTGACCCAGCTATGCTTCAGCTTCAGCTCACAGACATTTGACCTTAAGAATGTTCTGATACAGAGCAGAATTCATGATTCCTTTAATTACGGCAGGTCACCCAGGTCCTGAGGTGGCAAGGCATCCCCACTCCATCCCACTACCACCACCATGTTTGACTGTTGGTATGATGTTCTCACTGTGGAGTTATTTGTTCACTCAGGTGAAAAATAATTTTTATCCAAAATTAGGATTTTGGTTGAAGACTTGAAAACATTCAGTGTCAAAAACATGCAATAACAGAGGAAATCAGGAAGAGGGCTAATACTTTTGCACTGTAGATCTCATCCAAAGAATAGCACCTTTCTACATTAACACCTCTACCAGCAGCAACCAGAGCTTTCCCAGGAGGTCTCCCATCCAGGTACTGGCCAGGCCCACACCTGCTGAGCTCCAGTGGGGCTGCCAGTGGTGAGCTGCAGGGCGATCGAGCTGCTGGCGTTATGCATTAGCTTGAAGTGCTGGCGTGCATATGCCTCTACTTAAATACTCGGATTCGTGGAAATGACCCTCTGCCAATACAGGTAAACCAGCCAATGGGCATGATCTCTACAAGCTGAAATGCTTCTTCAGATAGGCAAGTCTGTTATTAAGAACAATCACTAGATGCCCTAAGGACGTGCGCAGACGCATTAAATATCGGGACAAGATGTGTGCGCTGTGTGAACCACACTTTAGTCAGTCCTAACCGTGCCGATGACTACTGGATTTTAGAGAAACGCCTGACGCTGTCGCTTTCTCCACTGAAACGAAAGTCTCAGGAGCAGTAAAGAACTAAAAAAAAAAAAACACAAAATATTTGAATAAATAATCTGCAAGCATACTGAACAGTGTATGAGATTTCAAACTGAAATACGACTTTTTTTATTACTTTGCAACGTTTTATTTTGTCTCGGTACTGCAAGGACAGCTGCAATATTCCGTCCCACGCAATGCCAAGATCCAGATGTTTTCTTCATCTCTCAAGATAACTCCAACACAAGAACTTCAGCGACAATGATGACAACATAACAAAACAAAACTGACTTGCACAGAGTACCTAAAGGGCTCATCCCGACCCACTCACAATTCAAATTCCACTTCAACACTCACCTCGTCACAGATCGCTTGCACCTCTGGGGTGGCGGGTTTGGCCTCGCTGGTTCCTCCGCACAACATAGGCATCTTGACAAAAAGAGCAGTGATGGACCAGTAATTAATGAAACACTCCCGCAGTAGAGGTACAACTGCGCACTTAACTTGAAAAAAAAAACCCCACTGACACTTCCCTGTCTCTGAGGCGGCCTGGATCACATGACTTTACCGGACTGTACCATTCTTCCCAAGCCGGGGAGGTAAGACATCGTTTGAAAAATGAAACGCTTTTTTTTTTTTTACTAATTTCTGTAGAAACAGAAATGACAAAATGACAAGCCTTTGGCTCGAATTTTAAAAATAAAGACATTTGAATTTTTAAAGTAAATGGGGGTAAAAAAGACAAAGCGTTCTGTATCTCCCCACGTTTTCCCAGTCACAGTCGGTTTTACCCTAGCTCGTGCGGCTGTTCGCCTTTTGAATTGGGTCTGCGCTCGAGTTCCCGAAGTTTTAATGAACATCAAATTATACAAAGAAAAAAGGGTATCCAAAAAGACAAGTGAACAAAAAACAACAACAATACGCTACTTTTTATATGCATCAATTGTGTTTTTTTAACGGAGTTTAATTAATATTGCCATTTTCACCTTGTAAGCGTAGTATTGAGTAGTATTAGACCATTTTGTTTTGTGAATGTGATATTACCACGCAATATCGCCAACATATTAGTTATAAATAAATGTTCTTTTCCATATGACATCTTTCAAAGTATAACTCCATGTCAAACTCCTTAAATCCAACTTTCACATGTACAGTAAAGATAAAGTTTTGCAAGTCGGCCCCAAACAACTTGGTATGTATAAAGGCGACAAATAAATGTATCAGAGTTTCTTTACCAGCCTTACAGAACATGCATGAATCATCTTTCTCATATTTGAATCAGGAAAGTGCTAGTCCAGCAGTATAAAAGCAATGAACAATTTGTCACGGGTTGATAATTTCCTGTTATTGTAAATCAGTCTCACTTCGATTGCTTTGTGTTTCATTGTCGTCATCTGATTTATTTTCTGCCTCGTTTGCCTCTATCTTCCGTAAGGTATCTTATTTTTGTTTCTTACTGCATTGGGCTAACAGCAATAAACTTCATTTATATAGCGCATTTAAAAGCAATTATCTCAGAGACCATTATGTGCTCCAACTTTGCTGGGCTACAGTAGTTACAATAATTTCGCTTGCTTTTGTGCTACAGCCCAAACCGTCTTCGGTCAGCTGATGGGAAGAGGGGGTGCTTGCACAATTTTGCTTAGCTTTTCAAATCTTGGCACGTGTGTTTTGGACCGTGGAGGAAAACCAAAACACCCCCACGCAGCCACGGAGAGAACGTGCAAACTCCCCACAGACGGGTCCGAATTGACACTACCACCGTGTCGCCCCCTTAGAGCGATAATATAATAACATTCGTATCGTGCTTTTCACCCGCCGAGGATCTGAAAAGATGTTTTTCACATAGGAGGAGAAAAAACTTCATCCACTACTAGAGTGCGGACATTATGTTCAGCATCCCCACAGCACAGCAGATCGGGTGCAAACGTGAGGGATTGCTTGGCCAGTTGGATTCAGGGTGGCCAGACTGCGCACACCCCGAGTGGAACATGTGCAGGACAGCAGGGGTAACGGTTAACACCTGATCACCACCCTGGATCACCGAAGTGGAAATTCTTGTCCCGAGGCAAGAGCGCCACCTACTGGTCCACCTGCGCCACAGCCCAGACTGGCCACCTCGGCAGCCGAGACGTGATCAGATCAGACAGACGGTAGTGACGCTGCTGGGAGCGCTTCCTTTTACAGTGTGCACTGCATTATATACAAGGAAGACGTTCCATGCTGTAGGTCAAAGAAAGACTACAAAAGTTTCGGCCGAGGAACCTTCTTCTTCAGAAGGCCTCCTTTGCTGACGCAGCTACCTACTCGAACGTCTTACGTAAAATGCAATCGAAGCAATATCTGACTTCTGCGTTTGTGAAGATTCCTTTAACCACAGGCTTCTCCAGTTCCGGTCCTGTAAAAACCTCAATCCCGTTAGTCAAGCAGGTCGCCCTTAATCACTGTTTGTTAAAGGTGGGGATTACTTGCAAACTATTGCAAGTATTGCAAATTATTGATCAATTAAGCAAGTTTTCTTAAAATCACGGTCAATACGCATTACCATAATCATCGAGGGCTAAAGGGTATCGCTAGTTGTTGTTCCAAGGAGTCTCCGAATAGCTTATTCGATCAAATCGCTTGTTTTAATTTTAACACCTGTTTTCCAGGCCTCAGAAACGGATTATTTAGCGATTACCAAATAAATGCAGCTGCCGGGCGTGGGCTTGTCTTGAATTGGGATAGGAGACTCGCACAAAGAATAAATACAGGCGTAACAGCAGCGGGCGCTTAAGAGGGTTGTTCCGGGACTCACGCAGTACTGTGCGCTTTTAGCAACCTTATTTACATAGGCGCTTAGGTCAGGATACGGGAGCTGCATCCCCAGAGAAGCCATGCGTCTCGGGTTGCTGGTGTTGAACACGGTCGCGCTGCTGGCGCTCCGGAGGGCGGCAGCGGCTGGGGCTGAAGTCCTCGTCGGCGGCGGCGGCCCCTCCGTTTGCGGCAACAACCAGCCGTACAGCCTCGGCGGTGTGAGGACCTCGGCCGCCGACCTCTCGGAGTCTCTCCCCGAAGGTACAGAGTTCACGCCCCTTAACTGTCACCTGTGTCCCGGCTCTTAAGGTCATCGCCTAGAGGGGCGAAGCTTGTCGACTCCGATGTGTTTGCAATAACGTTTAAGTATTGACTTGTATTCACTTGTGGGGAGCTGCAAAAGCAGCACTGGTATTTGGGTGCAACAGGGGGTCGTTCATCACTTCTGGCTTGAATTGTTCATCAGTGCCTTTACGCAGCGAATGAGTGCGTGTATGAGTTCCGTGCCCGTGTCACGCCAGTGTACAATTTGTATTATCTCCTTAACGCAGCCGGAACACCGCCTGCGTTAGCTCTACGTGCTGAAATTAGTTTGTTCTGGAATATATTGTAGCGTATACAGGTTCTTTCGGGACAAAGGACTAGTGGAGACGCGATTAGTGAACCAAGCGACAGCTTTTATTTTTCTGACCAACACGCACAAAACCCTATACAAGCGCTATACCACATGAGGAGACTGACGGAACACGTACACAACTTAAGGGTGGTCCCTCTTTAACAGGCCATCAGCTGACATGGCTACACCGAACACTAAAACTGCTATGACACGATTTACATATGCAGAGTCAGCTGCTGGTCATCGTGCTGACCCTTGGACTCTCCCCGGCTACAGCTCCCAGCCTGCCCAGCGGTACTATAAGCGCCTAGGGGCGCTTCCTCCTCACCACCGGGCGAGGGCGTTACAATATATTGTTTAATTAAAGTCCAGTTAGCATTGAACAGCTGGACTGTTTTTAGATCAAATGCAGTGAATTTACATCGTATACTTTTTTTATATGCGATGAAGGGGGAGGTCTGATTTATTGGTGAATTGGGGGCAAATTCAGGATTGCCTGCTTCAAGCTCTTGAAAGTAGATGTAATCTTTATTTTAAGTGGTAGCATGAGTCCTACAGGTCCTCGATTTCTTAGGAAGGAAAAAGCTCTAAATATCTGAATGGTACTTATCTATTACCACGCTTCACAATTTAAGGTGTGCAGCTATTATAAACAGTATGGTACGGTTGACTTTTTTTTACTTTTTTTCAGTTCTGGGTGAGTATATCTCGTCTTTTTCATGCAGCATTCTCTTTAATGTATACCCTAGTGTGGTTGTACTTTTATTATTGACACTCCTTTCACGCAGCCGACAAGAATCCACTTGACCTGACTTCTTAATCGAGTGTTTGATATCCATTTACGGTTAAATACGTATGGTGGCGCTGTTGCAGAGATGTTGGATTTTCCTGAATGCAAGGTGAACTCTTCTCAGGAAGGAGGGGTTAGGTAACTGGACTACTAACCAGAAGACTGTGGATTCAGATTCTAGGTGGGACACTGCTATTGCGTTATTATATGTAATTTTCCATTGAGGAATGCACGGGTCTGTTCTGTGACTTGCCCTGCTGTATAAAGACTAAAACAAATCTCCGATAATCAGATGGATTCCTAATACTTGGAGTGGCAGTGAACTTGGTAGTGAGTTCTTGTGAAAGAGGCACAGGACTGAACTTTCTGGTTTATCTACTTTTAATACTGTTAAATTCTTCAGCTGTGCTTTGTCATGTCATTTGAGCTACCGGTGCGCTTGGTAACTTACTGGTGTATGAATTAAAAAAAACTATTCCTGTGGATAATCATGGCAGGTATGTTTCTATTTTTTGTTGTAAAAAAATCCTGATTCTGATTGAGGCTTATTAAGATAATTAAGAACTGACTACTGGATAGTAATTTTGTCACTTCCAAAAATTAGTGATCTTGTGCTGCAATTTTCCCCCCCCTCCCCCCCCCTGAGCCGTGTCTATTTGTGAATCCCTCCCATTCTATTGAACAGCGCATTTGTCTTGATCTTAAATTACTTGGTTAAACATGTAAGAGGGAGAGTGACTGACTAACATTTGAGCTGTCCTTATCTTGGACTGGGGAGGGCCAGCTTTCTGGCAGGTGCTGCTTCTTTTAAGAGCAGGGAGCAGTAAAACTGATCCATCCATGAGCTGATTTGGGTCATTAAGAGCTCGGCTAGACTGAAAAGCTGTAGATGCTGGACCTCCAGGATTTGGGAGCCCTGACCTAGACTATTTGTCAGGGCTACTCAAACTGGACTTAACTGAAGTGGCAACATCTCTGAAATGATTGCTACTGTATATTGATCCTACCACTGAAGGAGCTGGTAACCCCATCTGCACCACTGTGGTGTTTTGAGAGCTGCCACACGTCTAGAACACACCAGGGCAAAACAATATTTCAGTCTGTAGTTTGTAGATCTGTACTGTTCACTGAGCTTGGGAAGTCTCTTTGATTTGAACTCCTCTTGCATCCAGATACTTTTCCCCTAGAAGAAGTGTTGCTCTTTCTGCTTGTTCCAGTTGGAGAGTAGAGTAGATGGTTGATGGGCGTGATTCTCCTCCAGATAAGGTGGTTTCCTATGACGAGCTGAAGGACATGCTGGGGAGGCACGCTGTGCAGCTGTTTGATGTCCGAAACCCTGATGAGTTTGCTTCAGGGAGGATTCCTGGATCCACAAACATTCCTTGTGAGTATTGGGGGTGGGGGGGGTGCGCACAGCAGTTCAGTGAAAGGAAAATTCTGCTGTTTAATCTGCCTGAGGGCCTCTCTGATAAAATGCTAGCTTTACTGCTTTGCTTCATGTCTGGTGCCTGGCTGTTGGTAAAGCAGGCTTCTGTCTTTAATTCTTGAGTGATGGGTGTATGGGTTTGTGCTTTTTAATATTCCCTTGGTAGTGGGGAAGCTAGAAGAGGCCTTGAAGCTGAGCCCAGAGAACTTCAGACGGCTGTACAAGGTGGACTCCCCCAAGAAGGACGACGCTGACATTGTCCTCCACTGCCAGTCGGGGCGCAGGAGTGCCATAGCCCTGCACACCGCAATGGGCCTGGGATACACCCAGTATGTAACCAGAACCTCTTCTCCATCAGCCCTAATATCCAGCACTGCAGTCCCTCAGGTCCTGAATTGAGCTCGTCCTTGGGAGAACTGTTGACTTGGTGCAGACCGATCTCCCGGATATTGCCTGAATTCCAGGAATATCCGACAGCCAATTTTCTGCTTTGTCTGTTTGAGCCCGAGGTATGGGAGAGGGGGTGCAAAATTATCTAATGTGTGGTGTTGACACTTAAAGCTGTGTTTGTCTGGTTATATTTGTGTGCTGAATCTTTTCTGTTGTCTTCCGATGACTATGGAGACCAGCCTGGCTAACCGCAGTTCCCTGTCACTATGCTTTAGGGCCAGGCACTATGCTGGAGGGTACAGCGAGTGGTCTCGGCGCCAGGGGAAATGAGGGCAGCCCCCCCCGGGGAACTGTGTGGTTCGGCTGGGGGTGGACGTCCTCCGCAGGAGGGACCACGTGCGTTCCATCAGACAGCTCGGAACCAGCATCGACCCCTTTTCCAACAACAGGCCTGCGTGTGCAATGGAGGAGAGAACTCGATACAGGGGAGTTGCTTTCCCTGTTTTTAAATTTCCCCAAGACACTATAGTGCGTCTGGATTTTAAAATGTGAACTATACGATGCAATAAAGGATGGTTGGTGTTTTTAAGTAACTTGTGCACTAGCCCTCCATTCCTGCCTGTCTGCGTGTTGGTGGTGTTCAGGGTCACCTCTCTCCACACCACCCAGCTGAATGGTCAGCCTGCTTTATTTCCAAGTCCAAGCTAGCTTTGATTACCTGCAAACCACAAAATCCCAGACCCTTTGCATGTCACTGCCTGGATGTTTCCATGGGGAAGGGGTAAAGGTCTCTGTGGTTACTGTTGTAACATTTAACTAAAAAGTACAAGTGCCAGATCCAGTGCTTTGAATTTTAATGGGTTGGAATTGGACTCTTGCCTTCTCATTCTCAAGTTTTAAAAAAAGACTTGGTCCAATAAGCTTGATTCTAAATGGAGTTCTGCTGCTTTATAGGGTGGGCAGCAATGTATTAAACTTGCTCTTACTTTTAAGAGGGGATTTTGGTTGAAATAGCCCTAAGTTTGAGAAGGGGGGGTGTACTTGTAAAAACATACCAGGCAAGGGCACAGGGAGAATAATGGCAACCATTTATTAAACTAATGCTGGCTATATTTACAATAGGCATGCAGTGAAAGACCAACATACCAATCTCTTTGGAATGAGACTACTTTCAGAAAATAACTAATCCTCCAGGTGAGCCTGCTCTCTCCCATGCAGTTATAAAGGAAACATTCGTGTCTTTGGTTGCTAGTAGAAATACATGCAGGGCAGATTCAAAGTGGAAACTGAAATTGCTTCACCTGTCCAGAAAAAGAGCTCCTCTCTGTGCCCCATGCCTCTGTCCATCAGCCCAGACTCCAGCGGTAACGGGCTGTAGCCCGTAGTGCTCTCCTCTCGTGGCTCTTGTCCTCGGGAAGATGTTTTTCCTTTCGTCTCTTTTTCAGACCAAGTGGCCTTAAAGATACATGTGCTGCTTGTGGTCCACTCCACCTCCATATGGTTTCTAAATCCAGTTACCACCCCTTAGATGCCTGAAGATCCTCCTTTACCTAACTCTTTCAGCCATATTGGTGGCTGAGGGCTAGCAGCCCTGTTCCAGGGGACCCTAATTAATGCAACAAAGACTCCCCAGCATACATACTACTGCAGCCATTGTAGGAGCAAGATTACAGTGGTGTCCATTAGTTTTGCCAATTGATAACTAGCAAGGGCTGTGCAGGTCTGATTTGACTGTGCCCTATAATGTACACTAGGTTGTTTTTTCCATATTTACAGAAGCATTTGTACTGTGTGTTGCTGATTTACAACCTCCACCACTGCACTTTTCCTGCAGTTTAAGCGTGTGTGTGTGTGTGTATTGCTGCAGTTACAGTCCTGGGGACACAGTATAGTGAGCTGCCTTTTAGTGATGCAGTGGAATAGGCTATTTACCTGTACACCTAGACAACATTTGACCTGTATTACAGTAAGTCTTTAAACCTCAGCAATCTCCACCGAGTCCTGCGTGGCCCGTGAACGGGTCACCAGGGGACGCTGCTGTCCGACAGCCATGGGGGGGAAAGGAGGGAGCCTGGTGGCTGTCCGGCGCTTGTCTAGCTTGGCTGACTGAGCTTGGATGGCTGAGTCAGCACATTGAAGTAGTCCTCCGAGGTGTCCTCCTCCTCTGGCTCGTCGCTGGCCTTGGACGGCAGGCTGGGGGCGGTCTGGGGGCCCTTCCCGATGAAGGACTGCTGGACGATTGGGGAGGTTCCCGTGTGGACGGCCACGTGAACTGGGTTTCTAATGCGGCGGTTCTGCCTCTGTAAGACACAACGGGGAAAGTTTCAGCGCTCTAGGGATGGTGGCCGTGCGTGCTGTCCTGTTCCAAAACCCAGATTGGCACCTCCCCAACGTGCCAATACACCGACCTGTGCAACGTTGACCCTACTGCGCCTCTTAAAGACTTAACGGTACAGGCGCATAAAAGAGAATTAACGTGGAAAACATTTTATATTGGCTAAACTGAGCTACGAAACGGGAGGTATCGGTGGAGAAAAATCGGAAGCGCAGCTTGTCCGTGTTTGTCTGGCGAGGGTCGGTGTAATTCCGGAGTCAGGCCACTAGAGGGCCACCACGCGTAGACCTTTTGCACATGAAGAGTTTTTGATGCCAAAGTAGACTTAAATGACATAATGAAAACTAATGCAAAAAAAAAACGTTTCACTAAATCCATTCACTAAAATGTACACTTCTCCTCCCCTTGTATTCATGTATTTAAGTGTTGCTTTCTCTATCATATATTTCAACAGGATTTAATGTAATGTATTCATAGTAGGTTTACTGGAAGCACACGTTTACTTGAAGGAGTTTAGGAAAACATTTGAGCCGGTGCCGTATCCAATTCGCTATCCCCTTGAAAATCGGATACAGACACAGATGGCCGGGAGATAATTAGATGCGACGCCTACCAAGGAGGACGCATTCCACGTTCTGGAGTGTTTTGCAGAAGGGACATTTACGAGCGGCTCTGAAGTTGCTCGAGTTAAACCGGACTAGGCATCGAGCCGGCCGGTCCCCATTGAAAAGGAAATTGTCTTCATAAATGTGGTTAGCAGCTCAGCAGGCTGCAGACACCACAAGTTCCCTGCAGCAGGCTGCAGACACCACGGGCCTACAGCCCGGCCTTCGCCGCCATGGACTGTCCGACTGAGCTCCAACTTCTCAGAAAGACAACTCTTAAAGGCACAAATGGTGCTTCTGACTCGCAACAATAACATATTTGGAGATGAGTCACTACTACTAGGGGAAAAAAAAAACTTGTTTTCATTAGAGTGTTTTTAGCAGAACTGGGAGGAGGGGGCGCCCTGATTCGTTTTTTTTTACAAAGAATCCGCGAGTTTCGCTACGCGCGATCCTTGTTCGTGATGCGGGTTCGTCGGTCGACTTGAATTTTGTTTGCCGTGGTTTTACTTTCGCAACGCCGGCCTGCACAAGTGTTGAAGAAGCGCTGCGACATACCTGGAAGTAAATGACCAAGGCGATGAGACCGAAGAGCACCAGTCCGCCGAGCACAGGCACCGCAATATACGGCATCTTCAGATGGGCAGGAGATGGCGCATCTGTAGCTATGAAACAGAGCAGACAAGTAAGGAGGGCTCAACCATTATTTCGACACTCAGCATTCAACGTGTAGGGCCTTTAGATGAATTAAGTTAGTAACACCTAATCGGGTTGTAAATGAATTTACAGCTGTTGATGAATCACGTTGCACTGTTTTGGACACTTGGCGGGGCAGCTGTCTCTCGCCTTTCTAGTTTATCAGAGATTAAAAGAAGATGACTGGTTAAAAAAAAAAGTTATGAACGTCAACATGTATTTGAGAAGGAATGTTAAATTAGATGGCATATTGTAAAAAAAAAAGTATGAAAGTCACATTAAAATGTGCTGCTTTGTATGCATTTTATAATCTATCGTTTAACAGTAAGCGCAATGCAAACCCAGCAAAATCACTAGAAAGTCTGTTCCCCATCTTGACAAAACCTGCTTTTTTCAGGTTCTGTTTTCGGTCTCACTCCAGTACTGCAGTGTCAGCGACCAAAGGTGTTAGCTCCGCGTGACGACATGTTGCACGCGTGCTATTCTCTAACAGGTCACGAGAGGAAAAAAACAGCGGTGCTTTTCAAGGGTGGAAACAGAGCAAACATTGATCACGCCGAGGTACTGACAGAGCAGTGGGTGCTCTTTTTACAAACAACATCACGGGGCTCAAAAGGCAATTGTCACGAGCGAAAGCGTGGGTCGCTTATTGTAATTGGTTACAAATAAAGCATCAGAAAATATAAGAGAATTGCTTTTCAAAAAGCAGAGAGCAGAGAGCTGTGAAAAGAGGCTTCAGAGCGATTACTGCTGTACAAAAGACCGGATATGTATATTCTAATTCGTCATCCTCTGCATTTGTATTGTGTCTCTATATTTATACGGAGTGTCAAAAGCCTTTAATCACTCCATCCTCGTGAGTGAGTTTGCAGAAATACAATGTGCATAACGCAGGTTCTGGGTATCACGTTTTGGGGATCATTTTGATTAACTGATCATTTATGACTGAGTGTAAATCGCCTCAGTCACAGGTGATGTTGACTGTCAAGCCGGCTGACAATCGAGATTTAATCAGAAACGTAAATTGGAACCAGTATTCTGGAGGCGGACGAAGTGTAGTGTTACTCACTGTGTGGGATATTCTTACCTGGGACGACATCGCAGCCAAACACAGACATCACAGCGACAGGCCATGATGTGAGACACCTCCCCAGAATCAAAGAGAGTGTCTGGGCAGGAGTGTCTCATCCCACAGAATCCCTCTTGGAGTGACTGATCAAGCCATCAAGTCAGAAGATCTCACTTCCTGCTCTTGATGTCATAGCAATCCAGCACAACTAATCGCACCCTCGGCCTCGTGCAAGCCGTTCTTTCTTCAGTCACAAGGATATGATAGTGATGCCCTATGTGCCCCTTTGAGCATCTGAGGGATGAGCTGGGATAATGTGTTGAATCTACCAGTAAACGAGCACCTTCTTGCCCAGGCTCTACAAGGGGAGCGGGACAGAACCACCTGCAACCTGGCGCAAACAGGTGTAGCAGACCTACCGCTGGCTGTACTTCCAGTGGACGCCACGCATGGCTGTAATCTGTGCCTCTGATGACTCCCTGATGATGACCAACATTAATCAGCTCTATGAATTTGCCAGTGTCGTGCCTATTGAATAGAATGTCGTCGGTGCTGCTACATAAAAAAGTTTGTTTTTTCTTATAATACAAACTGTGCAATGTAGCACAGAAAAGTTATTTTTGTGCTTACTATATATACTATATACATATGTTTTGGAGAACATAACTTTCTAGATACAGTGTCTTGTGAGCATGCATTCTCTATGAATGATGGGATTGCAAACTCTGATTATCTTTTGCAGTATTACTGCACTTCAGATATGGACGTTTTCCATCTTTCTTTTTGTCTAGATAGTCATATCTAGCTATAGACAGCTGCTTACCCTTACTGGCATGGCATTGCTAAAGTTGCTTGGTGAAGCAGGTGTAAAAATATATGTGGGTGTGTGTCTATACAGTCTCAGACATAAGCACTAGCAGCCTCCTTCTCTGATGATGTTATTTGCCTTTTATTTGATTCAGGGTACTAGACGTAGATGGTTAAATTCTCCCTACGGGAGTTTTTTTTCAAACTGTGTCTCTACTAACCAAAGAATAACATCATCACCTACAGTGGTAAAGGCTCGGAATGAGCTGCTTCTCCCTGTGTACATGCAGAAAATGAAAACCTGAGCAACAATACAGGCAGCTGTAATATCTTCAGAAGCAACCAGGTGAACACAAAGGCACTGTGCTGTTTTAGGATTTAGAAAAAAAAACATCTCCAGCATCCTACCTTTGAGCCGGTCTCCGAGCTGGAGAATGGTCCTGCCCTCCAGTTTTCCATCCGGGAACGTGGTGAGGATACAGCAGTACTCTCCCGAGTCGTTCCTTGTCACCTCTCCCAGCGTGAAGCTGGTGTTGTCGGCAGCTGAGATGCGGCCTGTGTATGCCTCCCATGTGTGCACTCCATACACCTGATGGAAAGTTAGGATCTTTTCTGCGTTGCACCTGTTCCATTCGGCCTGCTGTATCTTAGTCTCCTCTCGGGCCAGCGGGCAGGTCAGGGTGGCCGGCCCCCCCACCGCCACCGTGAGGTTCACTGCCATCACAGCCCCCTCCACCAGCGCGCCTTGGGCGGAAGAGAAGAGATGGGAGGAAACTCGCTTCTGACAAGCAGGCCATTACAGTCACCAGCTACCCCTGGCACTGATGTTTGAAGCAAGCAAGAAGTCAATCATTTCCCAAGGTCATCAGATAAGATCAGATCACTTGATTGGCCATATACAACTTCTTGTATTAGGAATTTGTCTTTTCACATACTCCAGCTTGCTCACCATGAGACACACAGACAGGGAGAGAAGCTTGAGGTCAGAGCGCAGGGTCAGCCATTTATACAGCACCCCTGGAGCAGTTGGGGTTAAGGGCCTTGCTCAGGGGCCCAACGGAGTAGGATTCCTCTGCCGGCCGCGGGATACGAACTGGCAACCTTCCAGCCACAGGCACAGATCCTGAGCCACAGAGCCACTGGTCCGCCTCTCAGTCATAATGAGGTACTGTATATAGTGTGTGCTTAATTATTTTATAAAATTATAAGGGAATTGAATTGCACATCAAGAGCTCATAACATATAACATACATGAGAAAGACACAGTACAAAACCATGATAAAAACAATGTCAACAACATTGCTCAGTCAGAACTCAATCCAGTATCACGAGATTAAAAAAGACGATTAGCTGATAAAGTGTCTAAAACAATAATAATAAGATCTCTACCTCCAAGCAATCTTTTTGTTTTTCAAGAATTGAATGCTTTTAGGTATAAATTAATTAAATGCTCACTTAGTCTTTATACAGGGGACCTGGTACCTCCTTCCAGAGGGTAGGAGAGTATATTCTAAATTATGCTATATAAATGCAATTTCTTCCAACTTCTTCTTGATTTAAAAAACTAATCACAATAATAATAAAAACTAGTCACTAAACTAATGATCACAGTCAGTTGTAATCGAAACAACTGACTGTAATTGAGTACTTTTTAAAAAAACACCCTACCCAACACTCAAGACGTCTGGCTATGGTTGAGTTGTGTGTTGTGTTGTGTTGTATTGTGCGACTCCACAGGATCACGTGTGGAAATGTGGCACGATGATAAGGGCTCTGATGTTTGCTCAGTCTTGTCTCCATCCTGAACAAGGTTCTTTATCCCAGTTGCTGTGTAACTCACTGGGGATCGCTGGGGGTTTAATCTGTGATGGATTAACTTCGTTTCTCAGAAGAGCGTCTCACCTAGTAAACTAGTATTCCCCCAGCTGCTTAGTGCTGCAGGAGCCAGTGAATTCAACAGGACCACAGCTGGTGTTCATAGCGGAGATCATCAGTCAGAATAACCACTGCTCTAAACCTGCATGTACTTCATACACATGAAGAGTTCACTTTAATGTTAGTGGTCCACATACAGTTAGGACTGGGGGTTAGACTTAGCTGCAGTATTTTTACTGGAGCGTGCACTCAGGCACGTGCATGATTTTAACCATTCACAATTTTTATACGGCCCCCATGAACTCAAGCCTTTCACTGTCAGAAACACAAGTATGAGAGTGTGTTAGTAGTACAAGTGATGACTCTTTTGGAATAGAAAATACAAAAATAAGACAAGATGGAAGAAACCAAAGGTAGTCTTCATAACTACATTGTCCAGGGGTTGTTTTGTCTCAGATTCAGAAGATTTGTAAAACAACAGAATTCCAGATGAAAGACTTTGTAGTTAGAACTACAGATGCACAGCGTGATTGTTGGTTCATGTTATTGGTGTAACACTTTCTTTCTATTTACTGTTTGCCTTTTCATTGTTAATAGGAAGACCACAACCAAAACATTTGAAAATATTGAGCTGGTCTAGTGTATCGCATGAACTGTATTTTCATTTTATCTCCAACACGAAATATATCAATGCATTCGCTAAATTGTCAGCACATTATTTTTGTTTTCAAATGTTTTTCTTTTTATACTTCATTGAATGCATATCACCTTAGCTGAAGGTGCCAGCAAACTAAATTAACACTAAAGTATGGATTTTTAACTTAAAAAACCCACTAAAAAGGAGATGAAACCAGATAAAAATATTTTTAAGTACAATCCTTTCTCGTTGTGTGGTGACTCATACATATTAGGAGGTACACACACTGCATTCGAAGCCTTTACACCAGCACAGATCTGGGGATTGGAAAAGGCAAGACCCCTCTTGAGCACCTTGTGTCACTAGATGGCCCCAGCTGTACAGTGAAAGCTCTGGTGGTGCCTAATAGGCAGCATAAAGAGATTTTTTAAATTAAAACAGTTGAATTTAAATTTCTGAAAGCGTGCTGCGATAATTCTACTCATACTTGTGGCGTTTAAACACTGGATAAGTTTCGGTTTGTTTTCTTCTCTGTTTCTTTTGACTTAAATATCACCGTCCCTCGTTTTTCCACACATCACAGTGCAAAGTGCGCCCGTTTTCATCTACAAGGAAGAGCCGATGGGTTTATGCTTACTCCACTACCTAGCCGGAGTCTTCTGCTGAAATGGGATCAGGAACGTGTCCCTCAGAGACAGAACAGTGCGACAGCACCTGCTGACAGGGCTGGCAGTGGCCCCCGCCGGCGAGATTGTGCTTTAGACTCACCCGGGGCAGCGCACACGCGCTCGGCAAACCGAGCACGAGACAAAGGCCAGAGCCAGGGGGGAGAGACACCCCAGTCTTACCGGACAGAAGGACGAAGCAGGCTTGCAGCAGGCGGCTTGCGGGCTGCCATCGCCGCGGCGGCGCCTCAGGAGACATGGCTTGCAGGCGGCGAAAGGAAGTGAGGGTAGCTGCGTGCACAGTCAAACTGAAAACAGGCTTGATGGGGGCTGAACAGGAAACCTTGAGCAATGACAAGAAAAGGCAGTGCGAAGTCTGAAAAAACAAGAGCAGGGATTGCCGTGTAAAAAAAAAAGCACTAGCAAACACAATTTATATTTCCATTAATTGACTTCTTTTTCCCCCCTACATGACTTTGTCACTACTGCCTTACTTTGTGTTTGATATGATTGCCTTAACAACTAAGAAGGGGCAGTGGGCTGTAGGCTGTGCTCTTAGCCTTAAACCCCCTGCAGTGGCTACAGAAGCACCCCTCTGCAAACCTTCCTCTTCAAGGGTCAGGGGTTATTTGCCTGCACCCCCTTCCAGTACTCGACAGTAAGTCAGTTCCCGAGTCCTGGTTTACTAAAGCACACACCTGGATATGACAAACGCTGGCACTCACTGGTCCACACTCCTTCCACGTCCCAGCTTTTCCTGTGTGTCGCCTTATTGTTTCCTAATGTTAGTGGTCTTTCTTCTTCTGTCAGACCCCCCCCTCTGGGTCTTAGTTCTTACATGTTTGTCCCCTTCTGAGGAAGACCGCATGGTCCTCTTCCCTCTGCCGGTTTTCCCTGGGCTCTGCTCTAGCTTGTGGTCATCACCCTCACTAACTCTTCATCCACTGTCTTCACTCATCACCAGACACTGGGGTATTCAATCAGATTAAATTGATGCTACCCAGTTCTCTCTCTTTATCTCACATCATTCTACTTACTATGGTCACCACACCTTAACCCTTCAATCTCACTCTCTTCAGCAGGCACGATGTCTTCCCTAACATTCCTGGCCGATCCTATTTGGCCAGGGACTCCTCTCAGTCTCATCCTTTTCATTCTCCGAGATCGCCAGCCTCTGGAACAGTATGTTCACCTCCTGTATCTCTAAACAAGGCCAAGGTGTGACTGATGGAGTATGTGGATAGTAATTAAAGTGTGTTCAGATATTTAGACAAAATGAAGCCAGGGAGGTTGGCCTCTGCACTAACACTTGGAGAAATGTGACTCAGCACTGCAGGGCTTTTTAATCTGACTCCTGTCTTCAGTGTCCTCAATACAGGATTGTCTGGTTTAGGTCCACATGAGCCTCCTTTCTCTTAGCGGAGCTAACAATTTGACAATGATAGGAAATTCACATTGTTTTGCGTTATAAATCCTTTCAGATTCTGCAGGACAGCAGCTCTTCAGGGACACTCATATCTGAATTCACCCTGCCACCGCTGTCAGCTCCCTGACTGTCAAGCAGAGCTGCCTCATCCTGCCAGCTGGGAATTTTCAGCTTCCTGGATTCTTTTAAAGAAACTGATTGAGTGATAAGCCATTCTCTTTTCTGCAAGATGTGCAAAAGCCAACATGAATGTTTGAAAGTCTTATAAGTTGCATTGCAGCTACTGACGCTGTCTGGTGCTTTTCTCCAGGTTGAGCTCCAAAGTCCTTCCATGGTGCTCCGCTGAGAGACTGAGAGCACAAGGTGTCACGCCGTGCACTCTCCTTCATCAACGCCATTACATTCCCAAACCCACTGTTTCATGATCTCATTCCTGACTGAACCCATCACATTCTCACAGGCACCAGATTCCACAGATTCTCACTCCTGGACCAATTATCCAAGCACGTCCCTCTCCCTTCACTATCTAAAGTTCCCTCACGCACCAAACCATGCTCACTAGTGAGAAGCCTCTTTTAGAGTTCTCTAGTGCACATTTTTGTCTAGTTAAATTTCCCGGTTTTTGGACTTAACTTTTCCCTTTTCGATCTCGTCTCTTGGATTTTGCCTTTCGGATTGTCTTCTCGGTTTGTCTCAGCTCTTTCTGGTTAACCGATCTCTAGCTTCTCCTGCCGACCTTGCTTCTGGATCACGATTTTGGATTGTTTGCCTCTGCATCCCGCAGAATTCACGGCCATGCACAGGATCCTCGGAGAACTACCTGCCGGTTCCCTGACACGAGGCCCTCCTGATGATCAGGGCTAGCAAGCAGACATGAAAACACCCTGTGGGCAGACAGTTGTTCCTTTCTCCCCATCAGTCAGGGGGCTCATTTACTGACACGCCTTGCTGTGCTTTAGGGGTACATGACACCTTTCTTCGGGCGTCCGAAAAAAAGCAGCGGAGGCTGACTTTGTTGCCGTCCAGCCTGAATGCAAACCACTTCCTCTTTCTCGTGCTTCAGCCTTTTCTGGTCCGACAGGCAGTGTTAGCAGCGTTGGCTTATACAGCTTAATATCGCCTGCTTTAGAAACCTGTTTAGTTGTTCTGTCCCCACAGTGCACCTTCACAGGAGAGCTGTTGCTAGAAAAATACGAAGAATGAACTTTTAATGCATCTGCCCGTCTTTAGTCGACGTGTTTTGTTTTCAAATAAATGAATGCATGCTAAGATATGTACATTCATTCATGTAAATTCCATCCATCCTATTTCTAACTGCTTTATCGAATACAGGGTCACAGAAGAGCTAGAGCTTATCTCAACAAGCAACGGGCTTGCCCATTTTGTCTGTTAAATACGATGTCCGTTAAAGCCAAGTCATTTAAACATGGGGTTTACTGTACTGGCAAAAACAATCTGAGTATTTGAAAAGATATACAGTTCTAGCATTATTCTCACTGCTTATTGCAGAGTATGTTGATCAAAATGCTGAATCTACAACCATAACTTGTGCAGCAGGGTACTGACTTTCTAGTGGTGAAAATACCAGCATTCATGGATCAGTGTTACAGTTCCAGCACCAGAGAAACCACTAAACAGTCCTCAGTGTCCCAGAGAGACAGAAGTGCCTGAAGGGTGGGAGCACTATAGAACAGGCATTCTGACACAGGAAGTTAACCTAGATTAGATCAATCAAAAATCTCAGAACCTGTACGGGCCAGACATTACAATAGGTAACATTCAAAGAGACATAATGTTAGGACTGTGGCACAGATCACCAATTTCAGATATGAGTTATATCGCAGTCTGCTATAATTGCAGTCATGAAAAGCTGTATATATAAAGAAGTGGCCATCATGGGAACTTTTAATTGGCCTCACATGGACTGGGAAAGAAAAAAACATCAAGGACGTCAGCAGCTGCAAAAGTAGACAAGGCTAATTACTGCTTTCTGACTCAGTTTGTGAGAACAGCTACTATACGGAATGTGTGAATTGATGTTACTTTTCTCAAGCAATCAAACGAGAGCAGGGAAACCGTAGGTGAGGGGACCTTCGGGGAACTGCATTTCTTCTGGCAAAGAAATGAAGGCTTATAATTCCAAGAAACCTGACAATACTGAACTGAGGTATAGTTGAAAGACGTAAAATGGAATGAAATGGATATTGAATCAGTAGAGAGAGAGAGCAGCAACACTTTGGAAATTCTGTCTGAAGAGCAAAACAAATTTCTACCCTTGACTAAGTCAATCAGGGTCTCGAAAACAGTAGCTCCAATGGTTCAATGAGGAATATCATACAGGATCAAAATGCAATTCAACCAGTTATCATGCTCAAGTCAAGATTTTAAAAAGGGCCAAAACAGATGTACGAAAGAATTTTGCAATGAAGACTAAAGTTTTTTTTTTATGTTGCGACATCAAAATGAGGGCCCTGGGTGATGTGAGTCTCACAGATAACGGTTGGAGAATTTCTGCAGAAATCGCACTATTGTAAGTTGTTGAGCCATCTGGTCTCCTTCTCAAACTGTTACCTACTTTCTGAGCTTGTGGGTTGCTTATCTAATCAAATCAGCCTCAGCTGTCCAGAAGCCCTTTAACAGATACAGAGTTGAGTTCGCTTGCTCGTTTGAAGGACAAGAAGAATAACCTGCCTCCACCTTCACTCAGGTGTTTATCAAGGAAGACAGTGACGGCATGCCTCAGCCCAAAAGGCAAAGTTCTTGTTTAGATCATATTAGCAGAGATGTGGCTGGCATTAAGATAAGCATTGGCAGGTTAGTAAAAAACAACTTGTCGGATGTCAGAGAACAGCCAGTGGGTATCAATTTGAGGTGTAAAAGTAAATCTCCTTCACTTCTTCCCCAGCGAAAAATGGCCTGAGGCCACACAACAGCAGTCCTCTGCTGCCCAGAGAGAAGCCCAGTGACACTGGAGAGCAGAATTGCACGCAGGGACTGGGCACAAACAAGGAGTAGCGGACATGGAGACATCACTGCACATCAAAGCACAGGTGAGGGTGTGACCGTCGCTCGTGCCCTCGCCGCTCCACCCCGCCGGTTCGTCCCGTAACACCTTGGGCGCGAACTCGGGTCTCTGGGGTAGCGCAACAGGGAACCAGCCGAGTGGCTAAAGGAGACCTCCCCCAGCCCAGGCGGCTGAGGTCCCTGCCAGGCGCAGGGAGGGCGATGACGTCACCGTGCCCAAACTGGCTCCGCTACAAGGGCACATAGAGGTATGTGCATTGGGAGAACAGAAGCACACGGGCGTAGCAGCAGAGATACAGCCCCAGCCCTCCTCCTGCTAGATACTTTGCAGGAAGAACCATCGTACGCGCAAGAGTTTGACGCGCACTTCGCTTCCGCACACTTCGTTTTGTTTCGAGTTTAGTTGAATTAACAAACTCGCCTTCCGTGTGTTGACAGGAACAGTCCACGGAGAAGAAAAAGATCCGCCACGTTTTTGCAGAAATTATAGCATTACAGTTCCGGCTCTTCGAGTTTGTATTTTTCACGTTTCACGTTGACATTCGCGTTTCCTAATGTAAACGCAACTACTATGACAACAGTACTGTCCGCAAGCCTGATTGTTTTTATAGTCCGGACTGGAGGGGAGGAGGGGGTGGCCTGTTTCACTTTTAGCTCATGCTCATTTCTAAAAACGAGGGGGAAAAGCCTGCTGACAAGCCTGAACAGGGTTCAGTTTCAGCAGATGATGAGCGAATGCCAGTGGTCATTTGAGGAAAAAAAAACCCAAACGAAATGCAGTCACCTAATCAGGGCAGCGCTCACAGTGTTGATCGCCAGGACTGTGTGACTGCTCTGGAGTCCTATTGAAAACGTAATAAACAAACGAATTCACAACTCTTCATTTTCAGATTTACCTCACACCCCAGAGCTCTCCATGAAAACTTAAACTGGCGTTTTGCGAACGGCCGACGGCTGGCGTTCCCTGTCAGATGTCATACCCAACACCTCACCCCCCGCCCGCCTCTTCCAGCCGCTAGCTGCACGTTACTGGGAGGTCTGTCGATATTTCGCTGGCAGGGGAAGCAGGGCTCCCAGCTCTGGTCTCCCCTCATGTCGGCTTTGCAGGAGCTCCGGGCGCACGGGCGCGAGCCGGAGCCGGGGGCGCGCTCGCTGGTGGCTCGTCTCCCGGCTCTCTCGCTTGATTAGGGAATTTAAAAGTCCGGAGGACGGCCCCAGCGCTGGACGGCGCAGAACTGTCTCTCCCGCCTCTCCCAGGAGCCATGCGAGGCAGTTGCATGATCGCTTTGGCTCGGGCAGATTTGGGGATGCCAGCTCCAGTAGGGCGCCAGGGATTAGCGACAGGTAAGTGGTCAGATGGAAGCTGATGGAAACCGGTGGCTGTTCTGTGATGTATTTTATTGTGGGCAGCAGCTATCTGGCAGAAATATTCGTCCCGAATGCCTCTTTCGTCGAAAATCGATTAACACGATGCACCGGGATATCAGCACTTTAATTCACCATAATGTTATCCAGGTTTGCGGAACGCGGGCAGGCAGCGCTTGACTCTACATTTTCCTGGTCTCGCTTGGATCCGACGGCACTTTTTGTCCTGCGCATCCCAAAGTTACAACTAGTTGGCTTTAAAGCAGAAAGATACACCGCAGAATAGATGTATTCCCACTCCGTTTTCATCCATACGCTATGAGAGAACTGTTATTCTGATTTAGTGCTGTTCATTGTAATTGTTAGCCATGAATCGCCCCCTGGTTTATGGTATACCAGTTTCGTCTAACAACGTTATTAACGTGCGCATTTTCAATCGGGTATTTGTGATTTCAGATTAGATGACAAAATCAGGATCACGAGATGCCTGGATGGATGTTACAAACTTCTTTGTCAGATTTAAGTACATATCCGAAGCTTCTTCTCTCTCTATAACGAAACATAGACGGTGATTAATATTTATATTTAAGAAGCGTAATTGTTCTCAGTGTTTCCATATTTTTATCTTTACCGTACTCGGGGAATAAGGCGGAAAGTTCTTTTTAGCAGCGATTCGAGCTCAAGTCATAATGATTAGCTGGTTAAAAATGACACTCCTGTAAGATCAATAAAAGGTATAAAAATGACATTGTATTACTGTGGTATAATTAATGAGCATTTATTTAGTCCCCGTGTTCTTTGTATATGAAGAACGCACACAAATCGTTTCAAAACTGTACCACGTGTGCATTAAAATGCGGACAAAATCGTAATGAGATCTGAAAAGGGTGTCGCTAACAATTCTTTAATGTGTGCATTAGGTGTGTATGACTAACATTAGGATGGCTAACCATTATGACATCCGCCGCATCAGTGATGCCTTCACGTCTCATGTGAACGGAGCTTTCGAACACCTGTTCATCGTAGCTGAGAGCGAGAGAGGCTGGTCCTGTGAATAGTTTCCATGCAGCCTGTGATGAGCAATCCTCTGAGGCAGAAGCTCCCCATTTGAGACCTCAAGAGCTCCTGGCTCTTATTGACCGCAGCCTGAACTCCGGGATACCTCTCTGAGCTGGTCATATGTGCAGACTGGACCCGTCAAGCCCAGAGCCCAGAGCATTGCAGGTGTGCTGGATTGTTTAAACAGACTTATTAGTCTTTGTCGAAGCCCTGAGGACCTGGACAGGCCAGTATATTAGGAACACCGTCACCCCCCCCAGTCAGAAGAACAGGTGATCTCAGTGGCAGGCAGTGCTCCGGTGGCTTCAGGAACCCGAGACAGAATTCCATCCCCTTCTCTGGCCAGATTGGTCCCCAAGAAGCCGAAGCTTTTGGAGCAGGAGCGTCCATGAACCTAATCGTGCCAGATAAGCGGGCAGGAAATTTGGGGGACTGCTGAGGGATACGTGTGCCCCTCCTGCTCGGGCTGCAGAGGCCC